>NC_090903.1:1096094-1133594 GCF_040956055.1 Brachionichthys hirsutus
TGAGACGGCGTTCAGGTTCCAGTTCTTCAAGTCTGTCCTGTTGGATAAAAACTGCCTTTCATTCTGAAGGTGCTGCTTCAAGCCGAGATTTGAGTTTCATTTTTCATCTCCGAGAAATGCTTGTATGTCTAGAAGGAGTTCAGATGGGTGGCAGACGCGTTGCCAGGGTAACAACAGGCGCTGGGATTCCGTCGGTGGAAAGTCGAAACCGACCCGAGTGCCCTGCGGTGTCCCTTCAGCGCCTCCTTGAACATTGGATGCTATACTCAGGAGAAGCTGGGGGTTTTAAGGATCTGTCCCGCCCCAGGGACCCCTTCTTGCTGAAGATCTTTGATTCGTCTCACGTCACATCACGCCTTAGTTTCTCTCGCCACAGTCTCAAGGCGTCGTTTTGTTTTGCCGATTACAAGGCTGGCGATGTGTTCGCTGCTGCTGATGGATGGTGCAAACACTCAGGTTTAAAGCTCTGGAATGAATGCACTGTGAAGATGGTGCGAAATACTCATCTGACTCCAAGTCCATACGCAATTACGCTTTGGTGCTGAAGATAAATACAAAAGTTTAAGATATAGAAAGCCACCAACTCTAGGTATTTGTGACTGCAATTACTTTAATACAATTGTTATTTTCCAGCATTGTCCCTCCGACGTCACACCTCTGCCTCCAAGTCAACAAGTCCTCCTTTCAATCTCTAAAACTGCCTTCCACTCTGTAGTACCTTTTGGACTTGACGAGGATAAACGTTTAATGTTGTCACGCCTCGAGGCGGGGCGGGGCCATTCCCTCACTTTCTCTCCCTGTCTGCACCTCTCAGAGCTCCTGCAATCGGCCTCATTCCCATCACCTGTGCTCCTGCCACCACCTGCACCTCATCAGCCCGGACACTACTTGAGCTCAGCTCAGTCACCGCACCTGTGCCAGGTTGTCAGTGATGCGTCCTACTTTCCGGCACTTGAACCAGACCTCCCGTGCACCGACCCTGCCTGTTTCCCAGACCCTGCCTCTTCGCCTGCCCCTTGTGTTTCGGCTGCCTGACCTGCCTGACCACCCGGTGTCTGACCCTCGCCTGCCACTTGGACCCTGCCTCTTCGCCTCTTGCTCTCGACAGGATAGATCAGAATCAGCCGAGCAGGAGACAAGCAGTGAAGAAATCACTTCCTTATCAAAAGCAGCTTCATGGGTAGCATGGGGAGTGCGGTTAGCAGGAGCTAACGTAGCATTGCTAGTTTCTCCCTTGTGCCAGTCTAAAGCCCGAATAAATACAGAAAGTTGCGTCAGGAATGGCAGCCGGAGTAAAGACTGAAGTAAAGGCCCGGGTTAACAACACAAATTACTGTGGGTCGAAGACAGAGACAAAGAAGAGGAGGAAGACGAGTGCATCAGCAGCAAGAGAAGAGGGAATGAAAGAGTTCAGGACTGAGAGAAGAGACTCTGAATGTTGGGACGATGACGGGGAAAGCTAGAGAGCCGGTGGACATGATGAAGAGGAGGAAGGTGGACGTGTGTCCAGGAGACCAGGAGGAAAGGAAGCAAGGCTAGAAGCTGAGGAGAAGTTCTTACGCTCCACAGGTAGGAGGTGAGTTAGAGGAGAAGGAGAAGTTCTTACGCTCCACAGGTAGGAGGTGAGTTAGAGGAGAAGGAGAAGTTCTTGCGCTCCACAGGTAGGCGGTGAGTTAGAGGAGAAGGAGAAGTTCTTACGCTCCACAGGTAGGAGGTGAGTTAGAGGAGAAGGAGAAGTTCTTACGCTCCACAGGTAGGAGGTGAGTTAGAGGAGAAGGAGAAGTTCTTACGCTCCACAGGTAGGAGGTGAGTTAGAGGAGAAGGAGAAGTTCTTACGCTCCACAGGTAGGAGGTGAGTTAGAGGAGAAGGAGAAGTTCTTACGCTCCACAGGTAGGAGGTGAGTTAGAGGAGAAGGAGAAGTTCTTACGCTCCACAGGTAGGAGGTGAGTTAGAGGAGAAGGAGAAGTTCTTACGCTCCACAGGTAGGAGGTGAGTTAGAGGAGAAGGAGAAGTTCTTACGCGCCACAGGTAGGAGGTGAGTTAGAGGAGAAGGAGAAGTTCTTACGCTCCACAGGTAGGAGGTGAGTTAGAGGAGAAGGAGAAGTTCTTACGCTCCACAGGTAGGAGGTGAGTTAGAGGAGAAGGAGAAGTTCTTACGCTCCACAGGTAGGAGGTGAGTTAGAGGAGAAGGAGAAGTTCTTACGCTCCACAGGTAGGAGGTGAGTTAGAGGAGAAGGAGAAGTTCTTACGCTCCACAGGTAGGAGGTGAGTTAGAGGAGGAGGAGAAGTTCTTACGCTCCACAGGTAGGAGGTGAGTTAGAGGAGAAGGAGAAGTTCTTACGCTCCACAGGTAGGAGGTGAATTAGAGGAGAAGGAGAAGTTCTTACGCTCCACAGGTAGGAGGTGAGTTAGAGGAGGAGGAGAAGTTCTTACGCTCCACAGGTAGGAGGTGAATTAGAGGAGAAGGAGAAGTTCTTACGCTCCACAGGTAGGAGGTGAGTTAGAGGAGAAGGAGAAGTTCTTACGCTCCACAGGTAGGAGGTGAGTTAGAGGAGAAGGAGAAGTTCTTACGCTCCACAGGTAGGAGGTGAGTTAGAGGAGGACCCAGGAGAAGAGACATGGACGTAGTGAGGGAGGACATGAGAGTGGCTGGTGTTGGGGAGGACGACGCAAAGGACAGGGTGAAGTGGAGAAGGTTGATTTGCTGTGGCGACCCCTCATTGGACATGAACGTACATTAGTAGTAGTAGTACAGTAGTATTTGTATCAGTCTGTCTCTTTGAACTGGCTGTGTACCACAGATGTACTCGATTGCATCTGAATCCTGTTCTGTTCAGAAGTATATCAAATATGTTTGTACTTTGTACACACACTGTCTATCTGTAAATAGCAGCAACGTGTTGTGTTGCAGGTTGCTGTGCTTCCTTTGGCCAAAAGCAGCACAGCAACCTGCAACACGATGCGTTGCTGTGAACGCTGCCTGCCTCCGCCTGCAGCACGGACCCCCTGCTGGCCAGTGAAGGCATCGTGGCCCTCTCTGATCTGCAGCCCGCGTAAACGTGACCCAGACGTTTTACTTCAGTCACATCCTCAACATAAATATTATACCCGACGAAGCGGCGTCCTCGTGAGACGGGCTCGGCTGGTAACAGTCACATGAGAGGCCTTCTCTGGCTGCCAGCCTAGTTGGGCAGCGGGGGGGCGGCTGAGCCTTCTCCAGGGAACAGGGCGTCCCCGGCGGCTGCAGCTGTTGGCTGAAGGCCTGTGCTTGTCTCAGCTTGCCCCCCCCCCCCCCCCCCCCCCTGAATGCATGCGGTATTTGTCTCATGCAACATTAATAAAGACTTTCTTCAAACTCATTTGTGCTTCCAAAAATACATTCCGTACATACCGTCAGCGTGAAACTTTGTGCCGCATCCTTGAAAAAGCTCCTGATACGCGATGAAGGTAGCCCACAACAGAGGTCACGCTGACCTTGTGGCCTTGGCCTTGGCTCAGAGGCTGCAGCTTGAGCTGGGAGGGGCTCTGAGAATCACCGTCCTCAGTCCCCTTCGTGAGCGCGAGCTCGCTGGAAGCTAAGCCTTCAGCACGGCCCATTTCTGTGCACGGCCATTTGAACAAAAGCACAGAGTCTGTCATGGAATGTTTCTCATGAATCTCATCAAACATCAACTTACTGAACATGGAAGGGAAAAGGGTGCCGATACACTGGATTGGATCAGGTGCAAAGGACGAACTGATTGATCAGCCTGTGCAGAAAGGTAGATAAGACAGTAGCAGTCAGTCAGAGTTCCAGGCGTAAGAAAGATAGAAAGAAGAAGAGTGGGAAATAATGTTAAGAGAATAAGTTTCTACGCATTCATTCCTTCATTCCAGGGAACAAAAGAAAGTCTTTGAATGTGAAATCTCACTGCACATTGTTCCGCTTGCTTGAAGCCTATAACCTCTCAAAGTAATAGTTATTCTAGTAGTAGTAGGAGTAGCAGTAGTAGTTCTCATAGTTACAGTACAAACACCTCCTTTAATTAGGCCCGAGCGCCTAATTATCCTCACCCCACGGGGAAGTTGAACGGAGCCCTCGTGTCTGTGGTTAGAATGAATGAAGTTAAATCACAAATAGGGTCAAATCCCATCTGAGCATGCAGAGTCGTAATTCAGTGAAGCAACAGACGCAAGAAGCCAAAGGAGTTCCCCTGAAGGAGGTCTGGGCTCCGCTGGGGGGCAGACATGCTGGCCCTACAGCCATTATCTTTAAACTGAATCGGCTCAGACGCCATATTGATGAACTGAGACTTGAGGTCCTTTTTAAATGGACTGCTAGCGCCTCCTGCTGCTCTGGAGGATGACGTCAGGACATCTCGGAGAGAATCCGGACACCGTACGTCACTCGGTTTGTTTTTTGTATTTCTGAAGGGTGTCGATGGAGGAATGAAGTGTTTTAGGAAACACATTGTTTATTTCATGTGTGGCAGGAAACTAGCTGCATGGATTACCTTCAAACAAACAGAAATCAAATCCCATGTATGTTAGCTGGTGTACTAAATCACAATGACAGAACTCTTATACATGTATTATATGTAATGCTACAAAAGGTTTCATGCAGTTCTGTGCCTTCCTCCACAAACAACGAGGATGCTCAGTCAATTTAGCCTTAACGTCTCAATAAAAGGGACGTTGTTTCAACCAAACATTTCGTTTTTTGGGGCTCAACTCTTTAATTCAAGCACTTTACTTCCACTTCTGACGGGTGATGTGGTAGAAGACACTGGTTGGGCGTCCACCTCGTGAGCAGTCAGGGGACGTCCTGGGCGAGAGGTCACCTGTGTGCGCAAAGGGATCCTTGACAGAGAAACAATTTAACCCCCCTCACGGAGTCCATTGAATTCTCGCCTCAGGACAGTTTCAGTGCAGAGCGATCGCATGAGCATCGGTTACCAGAGGAGCTGCAGCTTCATCGATGACAGAAACATGACCTGTCTCTGCTTGTTGCGTCGGGGACAACAGAACGTTTCTGGGACAGCTGCATGACCCAGGAACAGGTGACGTGTAGTGAAACCACGCCGTATGATTCCAGCCCGACCCTGCATGACCGGATGCAGCAGATCTCTGTGGACATTAGCGTGTTTCAGCCGTCCCGTCGATGTCCAGGGCCGTTATACCTTCCACCGTAGCAAATCAAAGGCTGATTCTAATGCCTCCGCTACCTGAGGGGCGGCGGCCCAGGGCCGTTTCAATGAAATGGAGATAAAGTTGAAAGAAGAACAATTTATTAGGAAGAACAAGACAATTAAATAAAGCATCAGTTTCACATGTTTCACTGCAACTGAAATCCTCCCAACACAGAGAACACTGGAGATCTTCGCAGTTCATCTTCGGCCTCTACTTGTTACTCTACTCTAGTTGTTCGTATGTCTTTGTGTGACTATAGAGCTACTCTGCTGAAGCCAGAGTCAATGTTCTGTTGTGTAAAGTGCTTCCCTTGTCACTGCCATGGCTCTCTGGAGTCCAGTTTCTGATCTGGGTTCACTATTGCCAGTCAAAGGTGCGCTTCACCAGCCTGAAGAAGGTGCGGTTGTGGTCCTGCAGGTAGGAGCGGAGCTGCTGGAGGACGGTGGTGTTGACAGCTGGGTGAGGACGTCCCTTCGATTGGTGCAGGCAGCGCTCGCGGCCATCACTGCGGATGCAGTAGAACCCCTTGGTTTGGTTGAAGTAGAAGTTGGAGCGAACTATCCTTGGGGGCAAGTTGAGGAAGCGCTCCACCTTCTGAAGCTCTGGCAAGGGGTTGCGAATGAGAGCGTCGCCATTTACAATGTGCAGCTGCTCCAAGGGAAAGTGGCGCAGCCAGTTGCGCATGTGGATGTCATACAGGCTCCTCTGAACGGCCTTGTACCTGACGTTCACGGCTCCATTGCGCACTAGGAGGTTCTCAATGGCTCGCACGGGCTTGTGGCTCTCCAGCCTGTTAAAGTAAACCTGGGTATAGTCTGAGATGACGCGCTCGACGGGGTCTCGCAGGATCAGTAGCAGCTTCATGGAACAGTTCAGGGCACAGATGCGCTCTGGTGCCAGGGCTGACGTGAAGTAGCCTGGCGTTTTCTCCACTGTGACCTGGTGAGGGTGCGAGTAGGGCATCAGCTGGCGGTACCACTCCAGACCCCTGGCATAGTTCTCATCCCAGTCGAAGAAGTGCACCTCAGTCGCAGCCACGGCAACCTCCGGGTGTATGTCTAGCATCTCCAGCAATGCTCTCGTGCCCCCCTTGCGTACACCAATAATGATACTGTGTGGGGGCCTTTTACTCGTCCCTGGGGGTGGAGGTGAGGGCAAATCTCCAGATATGTTGGCTGGTACTTGATCAAGGTCCATCGGATCAAGGGCTTTGCCAAAACTTGTCTGGAGGAGCGGAAATGGGGCAGCGTATGTCTGGAGAACTAGAAGAATGGCCGATGCCAGAAAGCAGGCCATTCTGGTCGGTGAAGAATTGAGACTGGACAGGAGACAGAAACGAGGAACGGAGAGCGGTTTAGCTTTGTAAACGACTCGTCATCCTGAGCTCAGCGGCGATGCGCATCTTTCTCTGCCACTGAATGTGACCTGGAGGGTGAGAATTCATCCACGGTCGATGGCACATCTGCAGGAAGTAGAAAGACATAATTAGGATTTGTTATTTCCTACAAGCTACATTCTGTAAGAACAAAGATTTAGTGCATTCAATTTGTGTCCAAATATTGCTGAAGATCCACTGAAAGACACAACATTTATTCATTCCTTTATTACAAAAACTATGAGTATGCCGTTGTTTTCTTGCCATCAACCGGCAGAGGACAAATAAATGACCTTCACTGAGTAAAGTTGCTGCATGTAAAAGAAACCCTGAGCTGATCAGAAGTATTATTTATACGTCAGTGGATTGATGTGAATGGGGGACATCCTGGGACGGGCTCACGTGGACAACATGAGATTCTGCATGAAGACATGCAGCACTCAGAGTCATTCCATGATTCCCTCACGATCATCTGAACACACCTTAACATCTGGAGCATCAGCAGTCGTGGACATTACTGTTCTGATATTCTGTTACTGTTAAAGCAGCACAAGTTTCACAATAATTATAAAACAAGTGACCTGGAAAAGACCTAACCCCTAACCCCAAACGCTAGCCCCTAACCCCAAACGCTAGCCCCTAACCCCCAACCCCAAACGCTAGCCCCTAACCCCTAACCCCGAACGCTAGCCCCTAATCCCAAACATTAACCCCTAACCCCGAACGCTAAAACCTAACCCCTAACCCCAAACACTAACCCTAACCCTACAACCTAACCCCTAACCCCTAACCCTAACCCTAAAACCTAACCCCTAATCCCAAACGCTAACCCCTAACCCTAACCCTAAAACCTAACCCCTAATCCCAAACGCTAGCCCCTAACCCCAAACGCTAACCCCTAACCCCGAACGCTAGCCCCTAATCCCAAACACTAACCCCTAACCCCAAACGCTAAAACCTAACCCCTAACCCCAAACACTAACCCTAACCCTACAACCTAACCCCTAATCCCAAACGCTAACCCCTAACCCTAAAATCTAACCCCTAATCGCAAACGCTAACCCCTAATCCCAAACGCTAACCCCTGACCCCGAACGCTAAAACCTAACCCCTAATCCCAAATGCTAACCCCTAACTCCAAACACTAACCCCTAACCCTAAAACCTAACCCCTAACCCCAAACGCTAACCCCTAACCCTAAAACCTAACCCCTAATCCCAAACGCTAACCCCTAACCCCGAACGCTAAAACCTAACCCCTAATCCCAAACGCTAACCCCTAACTCCAAACACTAAACCCTAACCCCAAACGCTAACACCTAACCTCTAACCCCTAGCCTCTAACCCTAAACGATACCCCGCTCAGGTCCTCTAGCCACTTTAACCATCTTCTATTGGAAATCCCCTGGATGATCATTGTGGTTGGAGACATGCATTAAACACTATTTTACAGTTGAGTTGTTTTTGTGACCAGTTGTTAATGTTCTGCTTCCAGATATGTGAGGTGTGTTGGACATATAGCAACCAATGCTAACAGCACGTCTATCGTGTCAACAGTGGCCTTTCTCACCTTAAAGTAACACCCCCACATGCGAGTGTTCCGAAACACGAGCAAACCTGCAAGCAATATTTAGCTTTGAGATACGAGCAACTTCCAGATGGTGGCGCTAGACGGTCGAGACAGCCTTGCTCCTTCAGTGGTTCTGGCTGTACCTGTGAGTATTCCTGATCAGCGAAGGGTCCAAAGAAAGCGAGTGGTGAGGAGAATAGACGATGATGATGATGGAGATGAAGCATGAAATGATCAATCAACGTGACCGTGGTGTCCGTAAGTAATGGGACACGCCAGTACGAGCGGAGTACATCGACGTGTACAATCCTCAACAGAAGGATGCCATCAAGAACACGAAGCCTTCCAGAGGCAGAACTACTATGTCTAAGTTTATGCACGAGTACCTGTAAGGTACAAGTACGGCATACATCATTTATTATATCATCGTGTGTATCTATATAACAATTATTAAACATGTTTTCATTGTTATCAGCGTTAATTTGAGTGTTTTTAGGCGTCGGAACGCATTCAATTGTTTTTAGTTATTTCATATTGGAAACATTGATTTGAGTTACGAGCTTGGTCCAGGACCGAGTTATACTCATATATGAAGGTATTAGTGTGACTGTCACGGACCAAGGCAGAAAAAAACCCAAACGCATGACAGGTCCCAAGGGGCAGGCAACGGGAAGGTCCAAAAAGGCAGGCAGGGGTCAGAAACCGGGAAATCCAAACAGACCAGCACACAGAACCCACGGGGCAGGCGAAGAGGCAGAGTCCAGGAATCAGGCAGGGTCGGTACACGGGAGGTCAGTCTGAAGTGCTGGAAAGTAGGACGCATCACTGTCCGGGCTGATTGCTGATGTGGTGCAGGTGATGACGGGAGCACAGGTGACGGGAATGAACTGATTACAGGAGCACCGGGAGGGGGGCAATGGTTGCCGTTCCGCTGAGACGCTCTCGAACTCGCACTCAGCAGCTAGCAGCCACGCTACCTGGGTGACTGCAGGTAAGCTACACAGAGAGCTGTGGCCCGACTGACACTGAGTACAAGGATAAAGCCTCTCTGTGTCGTTAAAAAGTATGTGCATGTGTACATTATACAAATTATAAGTACATTTCATTTTGTTTATTTTCATGAAAGCAGTCCAGTTGTAATTAGCTAAGTGAAGTATCTGACCAATGGGCAGCGTGCAGAAGCAGCAGTGCTTCCTGTTCTCCATCCTGTGAATGGATCCCTCTCAGCTCTGCTCCCCCCCCCCAACCTCTGCACCATCTTCCCGCGAGCCCGTTGCAGGTGTCTCATCAGATGAGAGTTGCAGATATCTCGCCCTCCAAGCTGACACCTGAGGAGAAGCTCTGCTGCTGTTGAAGCAAACATCTGGGCCGACGGGTCGGACGCTTCAGCAGGAACGGCCTCTGCAAGCCGCCGCCGCGGTAATGATCTCAGCCCCCCCTGGAGATTCAACATATAGTCTCTGTGTCTCTAATGGGACGCCAATCAGAAACATTTGTTTATTCCAGGCGAGTTAAAGCTAGTAATCACTGTTTGCGTACATGCACCACGCTGGAGATCAAAGAAGTACTAAGAGGATGTACTGCTGTCTGCAGCAGAGTATAAATGTGGATTCTAGAACCTTCTGGTGCTGATCCAGATCACCATGTGGACGGTGTAGATCCAGTTAGGAGGGGAATGAGCTGCTTGGGGGAGGTCTGCGCTCCCCGAGTGCTTCTCGAGTGTATATTGTTAAGCATTGATCATTTCCAGAGTACTGCATCACTATTAGCACAGAGCATGTAATAGGGGGAAACTAATTGCCCAACAAATTAAACTATTACAGTTGGAGTCCAATATGGAGAAATGAGTCATTCAGTGTCTGATTGCTTCTAAACAATGGAAAGCAGGAATGTTTGGCTCCGCCATGAGATAAGGTCAGCAATTGCTTGTCAGGGTCACAATAAAGTTTTATTGGAGGATGCACTCTGAGAATGCAAAATGATGCCTCTGTTTGGCTGTATTGTGCGATGGCTCTGGAAATCCCTCCTCATTATCCGTCCAAGCGGCGGACGGATAACACCGCCTCATCGGATAAAACCGCCTCATCGTTTACCCCACGATGCCCTGGCGACACTTCCGGGGTGTACCCCGCGATGCCCTGGCGACACTCCCGGGGTGTACCCCGCTATGCCCTGGCGACACTCCCGGGGTGTACCCCGCGATGCCCTGGCGAGACTCCCGGGGTGTACCCCGCTATGCCCCGGCGACACTCCCGGGGTGTACCCCGCGATGCCCTGGCGACACTCCCGGGGTGTACCCCGCGATGCCCTGGCGAGACTCCCGGGGTGTACCCCGCTATGCCCCGGCGACACTCCCGGGGTGTACCCCGCTCTCGGCTGCAGCAACACCAACGGTCCATGAACTCCTTCATTCCTTTGCTGTCCGGACATCGTGTTCATTTGCATCTCGGGTTGGCCACTGGAGACAGTCTAGTGCCAGCTGTGAACAGCTGGACTCAGATGTCCACCACCGAACCCTTGGGCACGGACACAGGTGGGCTACCTCCATCTGGACGTGACTCGACGCCTCGTCCTTACCCAGGCAGGTGCGAGACATTTTGTCAATTGTCTCCCTGCTTCAGCAATAGTTCCTGTTCTGGTCTCGGTTTGTCCTTTCTCTCTTTCTCTTTCACTCTCCCTGAAGCGTCTCCTCCTGGGACTCGGCACCTCCTGGCTACCATCTCCATCTCCTGGTCCTGGCTCCTCTCCTTTGCCAGATGATTCCACCCTGTTGGTGTTCGCCTTGCTGCCAGCGTCATCCACCAGGAAAGCTGCTCTCCGGTGTTCTTTCCTGTTACACGCTCAGACTCCTCCCCGGTTCTTGACACCTACACCAGCTTCAGTAATTACTCTGAAACGTCGACCCGACCTCAGTCGGTACTGAACTTAAACCATCCCATAACAATGTCCGGGTTGGAAGCGGGGCGAGGACTACGTTTTGGATGCTCAAGGACACGGTGAGGGAACTTTTTTACCTGCCGGTATAAAAGTCTGACCGTCCCAAATTAAACCTAAATCAGTGTCTCTAAAGATCACATTCCATAAGTAGACAAACCTCGAGCTTTGGAACACATGTCAAATGTTGCTTCTGGCGGGGGTGAAAGAACGTGATCCTGGTGGACTGACAACGCTTGACATTTTGTTCTCATGAGTATTCATCTGCTTCTAGAACAGGCATGGGCAAACCCAGGCCCGGGGGCCATATGCGGCCCGTTGGTCTTTTTAATCCGGCCCGCCAAACTTGTCAAAATTATATCATTAAACAAATACTCCATCCATCTGTTCTTGGTCCGGCCCCTCTGTCAAATTGACCCGCGAGTCAAAACGTTTGCCCACCCCTGTTCTAGAAAATGACTACCAGTGATGGGGGAGGAAGAGGGGGGAGCAGAGAAAGGAGGAAAATGGCTCCAGCTTCCTTACATGGTAAAGTTGAATTAACACCAGGAGAACTCTTGCGGTTTAAAATGATGTCACCGCTTACGTTACAGAAAAGCTCTTTACTCGACTTCGACAGCGATGAGAACGGAAATGAGCACAGACACCTGCGTGGAAGCAGCGCCCACGGCGCGCGGCGAGGTCGAGATCGCTCCAGTGCTACAGACACAATTAATCTGACAAATCCAACCAGGCAATATGAAGTAAATAAGGACGCATGACACACGATCGCCAACGATGAGGGCTGGACCTGACGCGAGGCTGAGAGTGAGGAAGGGAGGAAGACTGCAGTTCATCACACCTGCTGATGATGGCGCTGTCCGGCTTCATGAGCCTCTTGATCAAATGGTGGTGCAAGAAACGTGTTCACCAGAAGGCGTCGATCTCCTCCAACAAGACCTGCCTCAACCTGTTACTGACCTTTGGCAGAGGTCACACTGTAAAAGGGAACTTTCATAAATCAAGGGCAAATGCGCTTTTTTTTCTGACGGAATTATTTTTTTCTAACATAATTTTTTTCTGGCAGAATGTATTTTATCTAACAGATCAAAAGAAAATTCTCACAGAATCTTTTTTTTCTGACAGAATTGGTTTTGTTTTCTGATAAAAAAATATTTTTTCTGACCAGGCAGATTTTATTGGAGTGAATTCCACTAGTTAAGAGCTGTTCAGCAAATCAATGCTTGAAACTGAAATGATCTGGATTTCAGAACCGTTTGAGAAACACTGACTGCCTTTCAAAAGGCATTCTTATTGCTCCATTAAACACACGACGACGACGACGTGTACCGTTTGATCCAGGACCTGATCTGATCACCTTTAATCAATGGGCGGGTCATCATACTTCACACTTGTGTTGTCCGATGATCGCCATTGCTGACCTTATCTCATGGCGGAGCCAAACATTCCTGCCTGGAGCGGCGATTTGGACGAGGAGGAGCGTCCTCACCACGCAGCACGGAGGTTGGACACAATGATAGCAGTCAAACGTGTAGCACGCGCACGCACACACACACACACAGATGGTGATATTAACCGACAGGAAGCACAGCCGAACGGCACCCGAGTCCGTTCTATTCATTTATGACTCATCACATTTTGCTGCATCTTGACTTCTTTCATGCTTCCGCCGTCTGACTTCTTCTTCTTTTGTAAATAGTGGTGAACAGGCTGGAGGAGTATTACTGCTACCTTGTGGAAGTTTCAGAGTCCGTTTCAGACTCCAAAAGGAAGAGCAAGAAGAAGAGGACAGAAACAAGCTCAACTCAAGCCACAGAACATCTTGTTTGGGTTCTTAAAGGAGAACCTGAGGATGATGTTGGACCTTTTTACAGCAGAAAACAGAATTTATGCTTTTCTCAGTCATGTGATGAAAAAGAAACACTCTGGAGACCAAAGAGAACACGACATGTGAACCGACAAACCAGGAGTCAGACTTAAAAGATGGTTCTCCAGCATGTGACTCGTGCACCAAGTCCGCTCTGCATGACGTGGAGACAAGCTAGAGAACGAGGCTTCAAGACAGAGACCAAGAACCCTGGATTAAAGACAAGAACCCTGGATTAAAAAACAAGAACCCTGGATTAAAAAACAAGAACCGTGTATTTAAAGACAAGAACCCTGCCCGAGCCTCCTCGTCAGGCTGCTCTCAGCGCTGAGAGGAATGGAGATACTCCGCGCTCTGAGGGAGCTTCTCACCCGATCTCTGAGGGAGATTCCAGCCCCCCTACGGAGGAAGCTCATTTCAGCCGCTTGTACCCGCAACCTTGTTCTTTGGAACGGAGATCGACCGGCAGGTGAGGGTAGGAACAGAGATCGACCGGCAGGTGAGGGTAGGAACGGAGATCGACCGGCAGGTGAAGGTAGGAACGGAGATCGACCGGCAGGTGAGGGTAGGAACGGAGATCGACCGGCAGGTGAAGGTAGGAACGGAGATCGACCGGCAGGTGAGAGTAGGAACGGAGATCGACCGACAGGTGAGGGTAGGAACGGAGATCGACCGACAGGTGAGGGTAGGAACGGAGATCGACCGGCAGGTGAGGGTAGGAACGGAGATCGGCCGGCAGGTGAAGGTAGGAACGGAGACCGACCGGCAGGTGAGGGTAGGAACGGAGATCGACCGGCAGGTGAGGGTAGGAACGGAGATCGACCGACAGGTGAGGGTAGGAACGGAGATCGACCGGCAGGTGAGGGTAGGAACGGAGATCGGCCGGCAGGTGAGGATAGGAACGGAGATCGACCTGCAGGTGAGGGTAGGAACGGAGATCGACCGGCAGGTGAGGGTAGGAACGGAGATCGGCCGGCAGGTGAGGATAGGAACGGAGATCGACCTGCAGGTGAGGGTAGGAACGGAGATCGACCGGCAGGTGAAGGTAGAACGGAGATCGACCGGCAGGTGAGGGTAGGAACGGAGATCGACCGGCAGGTGAGGGTAGGAACGGAGATCGACCGGCAGGTGAGGGTAGGAACGGAGATCGACCGGCAGGTGAGGGTAGGAACGGAGATCGACCGGCAGGTGAGAGTAGGAACGGAGATCGACCGACAGGTGAGGGTAGGAACGGAGATCGACCGGCAGGTGAGGGTAGGAACGGAGATCGGCCGGCAGGTGAAGGTAGGAACGGAGATCGACCGGCAGGTGAGAGTAGGAACGGAGATCGACCGACAGGTGAGGGTAGGAACGGAGATCGACCGGCAGGTGAGGGTAGGAACGGAGATCGGCCGGCAGGTGAGGGTAGGAACGGAGATCGGCCGGCAGGTGAGGGTAGGAACGGAGATCGGCCGGCAGGTGAGGGGAGGAACGGAGACCGACCGGCAGGTGAGGGTAGGAACGGAGACCGACCGGCAGGTGAGGGTAGGAACGGAGATCGACCGGCAGGTGAGGGTAGGAACGGAGATCGACCGGCAGGTGAGGGTAGGAACGGAGATCGGCCGGCAGGTGAGGATAGGAACGGAGATCGACCTGCAGGTGAGGGTAGGAACGGAGATCGGCCGGCAGGTGAGGGCAGGAACGGAGATCGGCCGGTAAATGGAGAGCTTTGCCTTTCTGCTCAGCGTTCTCGTCACAATGACGGATCTGCACTCATGTGCACATGCTGGCACATCTTGTGCACATTTGCCCCGTCTGATGTCAGAAGAGGCACGCTTTCTTCCAGACGTCAGACAGACCTACCGAACTACGAAGGATTGACTGGATGGTTTGTTTTGCTGTTTTGGGTTGATCAGGACCCAAAATCACCAGAATAGTTTAGAAACGTGGGGAAAGTGAGTTTTTCAGAATATGGGACCTTTAATTAATCCCCGTCCTGTGGAACAATATCCCGGCATGAAACTGGTCCATGACCCGAAAACGTTTGGGGACCCCTGATCTAAATACTGCGAGACATCCCGTGTTTAACAAAGACAACGTATTCCTCTCACACACCTTCTTTCATTGTGTTCTTTTCTTTCTGTTCATGGGGAGACGAAAACCTACTTCATTGTCCACTCATACTGCAAACCCCAAATATGGAAGCGTTGTACCGTGTCTATTTTTTATAGCAATGGAATGGACAATTATGGTTAAGGGGAGAACAACAAGCACAAATAAATCCACTGCACGTTCTCCTCAGAACTCTGTCTGTCTATCCGTCTCGTTGGTTCCATGTTTCACCGCCCTCGACAGAATAGAACCTCGTAGAACATGATCGGCTAGTCTGCTGAGTGGTCCGGTGAAGGTCACATAAAAAAAAAGAAATGGAACCATCAACCATGAAACTGACTTGAGATTCTGAACATAAACAGACGTATAAAGTCTGGATGTCTCGGTTTCCGGCTCACAGATGGACTAAATGTGGGGTGACCCTGGAACGCCCCGACGGCCATCCATTAATTTTTCCTTCCCACCAGGAAACATTCATGCGTTCACTCTGGTCTGTCATTTAAAGAGTCCTTTTTTTGTCCCTCACTCATTAGATCAAGGAAGAGTTCTGTCGTATTACGACAGTTTCCTTAGAGGAGACGTTCATGATGAAGCTTGATGGGTTCACACCACTTCCCTCTGCTCTCCTTTACTCTTCAGGATAAACTGGAACGTCATCTTAAATAATATATCCAAGTTAATTATGTGTATGTGTTTCTTTCTTTTTAAACACGTAGGAATGTGAGGACCACACAGACAAAACGATGACCGTGGTTGTGAAGCACAACATCATGGCGGAGGAGGATCCAGATGTGTCTAAACACAGCGATGGAAGGATGTGGAAGTCGAGCAAAGGCGTGTGTTCTGCTGATAGGACTGATACACGCCCTCAATCTGGAATATCCAAAGCAGCTGAAGAACACGTTTGAGACCTTTCAAAAACTGTTTTTGGAGCTTGATGGGGCGAAACTACGAAAGAAGGTCCACAGCCTCAAAAATAAGCTCATGCAATAGACCCCCCCCCCCCCCCCCCGTGCCGTGTTCCAACATAATCTTTTGTCCGGTAAGATCGTATTGTTCCCGTCACCCTTAGTCTGTTTTTTGCTGTTGGTGTTCACGTGTTCTCTCCTTATGTACATGTACACGTACAGGAACAATGTTGTAGCATTTGCGTGTGCGCTTTTGAATTTTAGAGTACAATAAGTGGCCTCTGAAAGTTTTCTCTGCATTAATCTATTATCCAGAAACAGTATTTGAAGCTCTAAGCTTAGCAAACAGGTTCATTCCTGGAAATGTGTGATGTTTTATTCACTTTATTCTGGGGTTTTTTGATAATTGTTTGGATTAAAAACATTGAGATTATGTTCATCTAAAAGTCTTTTTTGGGTGGGGTGGTGGGAATCTTACCTTCTCTGAAATAGTAATTGCTACTCAATTATATCAATTAATTTAGAATAGTAATTATTTGGGGTACATTTTAGCTTATCTGAATAAGGATTAGGTACTACCACAAATTAATTATTTTTGAATAGTTATAATCAGGTATTAGATACTTAGCAATCAAGAGTTAATTGTACCCAATTTTATTTTAGTATTTCATTGCAAAATTGCAAATTGTTACCTCACATCTATTGGGTAAATACGATAGGTTGCCTTTTACAGTGTAGTCTGTGTTGGTTATAGAGGACAGCAGTTCGGACTGAATGTCAGACTAATACTATTTATTCCAGAATAAAGCCCCCGTAGTCAGTCCGCCAGGCGGCCCAGGAGGACCGGAGGGTCGGTACACAGAATCATCTCACCTCGTATGGGTCGGCGAGGATCACTGCGCGTCTCGTGGCTTTTGCGTCGGTCTCAGACGTGAGGAGGGAGGATGAAAATGAAGATGAAGATGCTGAACCACGGCGCGCACGGACGGAAGGTGTCCGTCTCTGCTCTCGTCCATTTCTCATCCCCAATCCATTTGAAAGCGGAGCCCAGGGACGGGAGCGGAGTCCTCGCGCAGTCCAAGAGTCGCGCTCGACTCCGTCTGGAGAGGAGCGGGGAGGAGCCGGGGCCGTCCGGCACGCTCTCCACGCCGACGCACGGCCAGCGCGCGATGCTTCTGCGCCCTGTATCCGTGCCGGATGGCGCGCCTCGGCGTCACCTGTCCATCAACCAGGAGACCACTGTTAACATGCAAAAACTAAATCCACTGGATGGGACGCCAAGAGCGCGTCTGTGTCTGCCGGACAATCACGCAGTCACATCGGTCTTCAGTGTAGCAGCCGTCCAGCATACGGGAAATAACCCCCCATACTGAAATAGGGCTAACCCCCCATGATAAAATAGATCCGCACTATAATAAGGGTAGGATAACCCCCCATAATAAAATAGATCTGCACTGTAATAAGGGTAGGATAACCCCCCATAATAAAATAGATCCGCACTATAATAAGGGTAGGATAACCCCCCATAATAAAATAGATCCGCACTATAATAAGGGTAGGATAACCCCCCATAATGAAATAGATCCGCACTATAATAAGGGTAGGATAACCCCCCATAATAAAATAGATCTGCACTATAATAAGGGTAGGATAACCCCCCATAATAAAATAGATCCGCACTATAATAGTGGTAGGATAACCCCCCATGATAAAATAGATCCAGACTATAATAAGGGTAGGATAACCCCCCATAATAAAATAGATCCAGACTATAATAAGGGTAGGATAACCCCCCATAATAAAATAGATCCGCACTATAATAAGGGTAGGATAACCCCCCATAATGAAATAGATCTGCACTATAATAAGGGTAGGATAACCCCCCATAATAAAATAGATCCACACTATAATAAGGGTAGGATAACCCCCCATAATAAAATAGATCCGCACTATAATAAGGGTAGGATAACCCCCCATAATGAAATAGATCTGCACTATAATAAGGGTAGGATAACCCCCCATAATAAAATAGATCCACACTATAATAAGGGTAGGATAACCCCCCATAATAAAATAGATCCGCACTAAAATAAGAGTAGGCTAACCCCCCATAATAAAATAGATCCGCACTATAATAAGGGTAGGATAACCCCCCATAATAAAATAGATCCGCACTATAATAAGGGTAGGATAACCCCCCATAATAAAATAGATCCGCACTATAATAAGGGTAGGATAACCCCCCATAATAAAATAGATCCACACTATAATAAGGGTAGGCTAACCCCCATAATAAAATAGATCCGCACTATAATAAGGGTAGGATAACCCCCCCATAATAAAATAGATCTGCACTATAATAAGGGTAGGCTAACCCCCCATAATAAAATAGATCCGCACTATAATAAGAGTAGGCTAACCCCCCATAATAAAATAGATCCACACTATAATAAGGGTAGGCTAACCCCCATAATAAAATAGATCCGCACTAAAATAAGAGTAGGATAACCCCCCATAATAAAATAGATCAGCACTATAATAAGAGTAGGATAACCCCCCATAATAAAATAGATCTGCACTATAATAAGGGTAGGATAACCCCCCATAATAAAATAGATCCGCACTATAATAAGGGTAGGCTAACCCCCATAATAAAATAGATCCGCACTAAAATAAGAGTAGGATAACCCCCCATAATAAAATAGATCCGCACTATAATAAGGGTAGGCTAACCCCCATAATAAAATAGATCCGCACTAAAATAAGAGTAGGATAACCCCCCATAATAAAATAGATCTGCACTATAATAAGGGTAGGATAACCCCCCATAATAAAATAGATCCGCACTATAATAAGAGTAGAATAACCCCCCATAATAAAATAGATCCGCACTATAATAAGAGTAGGATAACCCCCCATAATAAAATAGATCCGCACTATAATAAGGGTAGGCTAACCCCCCATAATAAAATAGATCCAGACCATAATAAGGGTAGGCTAACCCCCCATAATAAAATAGATCCGCACTATAATAAGGGTAGGCTAACCCCCCATAATAAAATAGATCTGCACTATAATAAGGGTAAGATAACCCCCCATAATAAAATAGATCCGCACTATAATAAGGGTAGGCTAACCCCCATAATAAAATAGATCCGCACTATAATAAGGGTAGGATAACCCCCCCATAATAAAATAGATCTGCACTATAATAAGGGTAGGCTAACCCCCCATAATAAAATAGATCCGCACTATAATAAGAGTAGGCTAACCCCCCATAATAAAATAGATCCGTACTATAATAAGGGTAGGATAACCCCCCATAATAAAATAGATCTGCACTATAATAAGGGTAGGATAACCCCCCATAATAAAATAGATCCGCACTATAATAAGGGTAGGCTAACCCCCATAATAAAATAGATCCGCACTAAAATAAGAGTAGGATAACCCCCCATAATAAAATAGATCCGCACTATAATAAGGGTAGGCTAACCCCCATAATAAAATAGATCCGCACTAAAATAAGAGTAGGATAACCCCCCATAATAAAATAGATCTGCACTATAATAAGGGTAGGATAACCCCCCATAATAAAATAGATCCGCACTATAATAAGAGTAGAATAACCCCCCATAATAAAATAGATCCGCACTATAATAAGAGTAGGATAACCCCCCATAATAAAATAGATCCGCACTATAATAAGGGTAGGCTAACCCCCATAATAAAATAGATCCAGACCATAATAAGGGTAGGATAACCCCCCATAATAAAATAGATCCGCACTATAATAAGAGTAGGATAACCTTCCAAACAACAACAAAAGACTAAAGTCCCGTAAATTCCGGACTATAGAGCGCACCTGAATATAAGCCTCTCCCAGTACATTTGTAGAGGAAAAAACATTTTATACATACATAAGCCGCACTGGTATATAAGCCGCAGGTGTTTACCGGTATATTGAATAAATGATCTTTACGAAGGCTTTATCGAAACACGGCTTGTAACAAAAATAAAACAATTATGGTAAACAGTAAAAAAAAAAAGGTTTATTGACTAACATCAAATCAAGTGCCAAAAAAAACTTGCTAAGGGTACGATTCATAGTGAATAAAGCCAAAAAATTTAAGGACACGAGAAAAACTACATTTGGAGTGCATCGCCTCTGTCTTACAGTCTGTTTAAGTCGATTTAACCTGAACTGTAAACTAAAAAGTTACGTTGTTTCACTTGACCCGTTCGGCAATTTTATTGGTTTAGTGAAAACGGGAAAAATCCAATAAGCCGCACCGGTATATAAGCCGCAAGGTTCATAGCATGGGAAAAAAGTCGTGGCTTATAGTCCGGAATTTACGGTATTATAACGCATATTTAGTCAATAAAATGTACACACAGCGGTACATATTTCACCACTTTTTTTGGTAACTGAGCTTCCTCTGCAGAGCAGCTTGGAGTACTCGCTGTACTTCCTCTACCGGAGATGCACCGCATAGCGTTACTACGTACAGTTAATCCTGAATTTGCTCTGGTGAGCTTTCACACTGCTCACAGAATGGAGCAGGGTTCTCTTGCAAGGGAACCGAGACCCACGTTTTCAGGCTGAGCTTTTTTTTTTGTACTAAAATTTTATTACGATTTTTGACAGCAACATATTGCTGATACATATTGATACCAATATTATCATCCACATAATACATAATAACATAATACTAAGACATCATAAACACATTAAGATTTTTAGGTCCAGTTTTCCTATACGATGGGAAAAAAATCTTAATTACAGTAGTGGCACAACCAGAAATACACGATCCCATTATCCTTTTGATAAGTTTATACATTAAAAAGCCTTCTGCTGGACGCCATCATTTTATGAAGATGCGTAATTGGCGTTGTAACGAACAGGCTGCTTGTTCCGGTCCACTTACGTGCTCTTGTGTCCAGGGCGAACAGACGCCGCTAGAAAGAGTTCCGGGCCAAACCAAGGGGGAAACTAGATGGGGGTGGATTGGTGGTAATGGGATTGCCCAATTTAGACCAGGTGCATAAATGGTGGCAGACTCCCGGCGCGTCGGGACTGCCGGAGGAGCGAGGACCCAGCGTCTGCTGCGAATGCGCCTGTTTGGGCGCTGGGGATGTGGTGAGGTCACGTATTTGCACGAAATAAAGAATGACGTGGACCCCTTGAGGACTTGCTCTGCTCTCTGGTTTTCTACTCGCCACCCTCCGCTCGTGCCGTCTTGCTAACAATTGGTGTCAGAAGTGGGATGGCGAGGGTATGAGAGCACGATGAACACGAGAGGCGGCAAGAAGATGGAGGGGCCCGAGGATGCGCTTGCTTTGACGTCTGGCCCGGGGGCGGAGAGGAGCGGCCCCGACAGTAAATTGGAGGAGCTGACAGCGCTGGTTAAAACACAGATTGAAAGCCAGAATGCGGGAGTCAAAAGAATGGACAAGGTGGTGTCTCTGCAGGAGCGGCGGTGGGAGGCGTTGAAGGACGATTTCCAGCAGATCCAGCAGCAGGTTCGGCGGTCAGGGCGCGCCGAGAGAAGGGTGCGCAGGGATGAAGATGAGGATGATGGGGCGGCAGAGGAGCCTAGCGGCAGTGGGGGCTATGGCGGCCGACGGCAAAGGGAGCCCAAACTGCCGGTGCTGATGCCAGAGGATGATATTGAACATTTCCTCATCACGTTTGAACGGATGGCCCGAGTGTGTCGCTGGCCAGAAGGAGAGTGGGCAGTCCGCCTGGTGCCCTTGCTGACTGGGAAGGCACGTAGCGCCTTTGTAGGGATGGACAGGCAGGACTCAGAGGATCATGACAAGGTGAAAGACGCTATCCTGGCCAAGTATGAAATAACAGCCGAGACCTATCGGAGACGCTTCAGGTCGCTGACAATTGAGCCGGATGAGACTCCACGGGAGCTGTATGTGCGGTTGAAGGACTTGTTAGCCCGGTGGCTCCAGCCGGTAGGGGCGAGAGTGGGGGTCATGATGGAGAAGCTCGTTATGGAGCAGTTTCTCCGCATGGTGAACCCCGAGCTCGAAGTATGGATCCGGGAGCGGGATCCGGCCACCGCGGATGGAGCAGCGCGTCTGGCTTTTCTGTCAGCATAACATCCATGAAATTGTGATGCATTTCAGAGCTGCTGTGAAAAGTATGGTTCAAAGGTCGGTTGCAGGTCGTCCTTGCAGCCCTGGTGGAGTAATACCCAGAACAGCCACCGTCACATCCCTCGGTATTTCCAATTGAAAAATCTGGTTTATAGCAGTATACACCTCATCCCCAAAATTTTGTATTTTAGGACATACCAGAATATATTTGTGTGATTAGGCACAGGCGGACTTTTTTGATCCTCTCCAGAGTCCGGATGCGCTTTCACACCAGCCCAAACAGAGCGGATTATCCGAGAAAAGGAACTCTGGTCCGTTTAAAGGGGACCTAACAGTGGCAGTGTGAAAGCACCCTTAAATGCAGCTTGTACGTGGCGGAGGGTTTGGCCTGGCCACAGTTAGCCAGGACACTGAAGTCAGTGACAGTGGGGACCCGGGATCTAGCAGCAGCATGGCAGGTAGCATCCCTGACTACAGAGTGCGTGTGTCGATAAAATCAATACGGGTTGTTCAGAAAAGCGCGCAAAATAAAACAAATTTCAGGAGAGAGCCCAGGCTGAAAGTTAAAAAAGATGCTATTGAAGGAGATGGAGGAACGTGGAACAGGAACCATGGGGACAGGGTGCAGGACTGGGTTGTGTCCCGGTTCTTTGTTCTCCGTTGTGGGTGTGTGGTCAATAAGGAGGATTTGGGTCAAAATTAAAACATTTATATAATTAACAGATCAGTGCAGTTAGTTCAGATATCAGCGCTGGATTCCAACACAGCTCTCGTGCCCGCGCTTCGTTGGAATTAAGATGCTTCCTGCTTCGTCCCCAAGTCAGCCGTCCCCTGAAGGCGGGACTTTGCCCCAGCCAATCTAAGCCCATGTTTATCTGTGTTGTGTGTGACGTCACCAAATGAGACGTTCAAGTGAGTCAGTCAAACCTATACTAAATTAAATGCTGCGCGTTCCTAGTGGTGTCGGCGTGTAATCACGTTGTGGAATCCCATCTAATATGGTAATTCCCCACAACTGGCAACAGGTGTCTGCATAGAATGACTTTGACATGTCATCTTGATACTCCAACTCCAGTAGGAAACAATCAGCCGATTCTACTGTAGTTATGTCAGTAGCTTTCTGAATGAGGTATCTGTCTTCTTTAGCAATTTGCTAATCTTCGTTATTACTGCTGTTCTGTTCATATACAGTAGTCCCTCATTTTCCGCGGGGGTTACGTTCCAAAAACAACCCGCAATAAGTGAAATCCGCAATGTAGTAATTTTTATTTTTTTACAATTATTATCCATGTACATAAATGTTTTAAGGCTGTAAAACCCCTCACCACACACTTTATACACGTTTAACAGGCAGGCATTAATCTAAATAGATTGTTTCAGTATTATAGAATGAAACCAAAGATCAGAACCTTTTCAGAACTAAACATTTGTTTGAGAAATATAAATATATAGTACGTACAGTAAACGTTTTCCTGTTAATAATGTTAAGGCGTGCAGGTCGAGGAAAGAGCCGCTTGGAGTGCAGAAGAACAAATATTCTACTCGTGCTGTCTTTAGCCTCTCATGCTGCTTTATTGGATAGCTTAGCACAGCGGAACGGCAGCGGCTACATGTATCAACAGGAAGAAACGAAACCCAAAAGGGACGTGACGTTTATGCTCCTACAAAATAAAAGCCTCTTTTTACACGGAGAATAAGAGCGCTATAAAACAAACGCTTAACAAATAAACATGATAGCTTTTAGAAATAACGAATTTAATTTTAATGATCAACCTACGAGGTTGAACACATGAGAAGTTATTAATAGCAACTCGCGCATATTTCAGTTCCTCCGACCGCGCCCCTTCGTCCTTGCGCCGTTTCAAGGCGCGTTCAAGTGCAAAAAATAAAATCTGAAAAATTGCATTAAAACTCTGCGAAGCAGCGAAGTCGCGGAAGATGAACCGCATTAATCGAGGGACTACTGTAGTTCTACAAGATGCATAGGAAAAGTCAGCATGCAGCACAAGGGAAGCTGAGCCAGGGATGCAGCCAGATGAAGATGAGCATGAAAGAAACCAGGTGCATAGAGATAGTGCTGAAGCATATTTCATGAAGGCCAACCAAGCAGACTTGGAGGAAAACAAATGTCACTTCATTGTGGACCAGTGACGTGCAGTCAGGGGAGGCAGGTGAGGCACAGCCTCACCTGTCATCATATAAAATAATATAAAAATCATATAAGATATAATATAACATCAGTGATATTACATTATATATTTTATGATTTTTTCATTTTTAATAATACAATTAGTGCGTCACGTATTCTTGTGCTCAGCGGCATTAAAATACTGCAGAATGAGGCCGCATGTAATACAGCCTTCAGCCAATAGGAGACCAGTGAGTGATTCAGCGCACTCATCAGCTGATCCGCTCCTTCCAGACGGGCTTGTAAACACGGAAGCGCTGGCTGTCTGGATGTCTGGACGTGAAGCAAGAACCCGTGTTTTCTGCTTTTCCTGCCTTCTTTTCTCAACTTCTGAAGATGTCTGGACTCGGATGGGATATTGCGACATGAAGAATTTACCGAGAAGCCTCCAAACACGAGCAGCGACCGCGCGTATTCATGGTCAAATTGCGGGACCGATTCGAGCAGAACCGCGGCGGACTGGGCCTGACAGAGAGTCCATTAGATGGGAACGAGTGTTCTGAAACGTTCTGGAGAACATGAGCTGTCAAATGAAGCCCAGCTTTTCCTCCATCGCTGGCATATCTGTGGGTCTGCGCTCTCTCTCTCTCTCTCTCTCTTTCTCCCTCATCCACTCACTTGCTCCGTGTAGGGGAGCAGCGTGTCCCTGTCCCAGCGGACAGACAGGGACACACACACACACCCCCCCTCACCCACACACAGACGCGTCTCAGAACATGTGTTTAACAGTTAAACATCAGTTAAACTTTAACTGATCAACACACACATCCACACACATTCAACGCTGCACACACACTGATACGCAGAGTTGAATAATTTCATTAAATCTCTTGTAAATACGCAGATTATGTGTGGTCTCCCCTTTTTGTCATAAACTGATGAGCCAGGTTTGTGACAATATGTAAAAAATGCTGGTACGAATGTTTAAACAAAACACGTTAAATGTTGCCAATCAAATGATGAACAAGCTGTAGGTTCATTTATTTGTAAATCTGACTGTGCCTCACCAGACATGAACCTCACCGCACGTCACTGTCGTGGACAAGTCATGGTCCATGTCATCGAAGTGATAAAGGTCATACAGGGGCACTAAGTTTGAGGCTGCATACACATGGGAAAGCATGGCTCGACCATGGAAACTGCTTGGAGATGATCCTTGTTACGGACTAACGCGAGCGGAACCCGGAGAACAGAGAACAGAGAACAGAGACGGTGCAATAGTTGAATTTATCCTTTACTGATAAATATCAACATAGAAAAAAACAACAACCTGGAGCTGCACACAGGATGAGGGGCGGCTGGAGCGAAAAACCAAAAAGCAAGCTCTAACAGGCGGCGACTGGCTGGTGCCGCAAAGAAAACGGAACATAAGATCCAGCCACACGTGAATCAGAATCAGAATCAGAATCAGAAGTGGTTTGATCTGATCACAACAAACGAAACATTAAACTAAACACACCTTGGCGAACGGACTGGCTGCGGTCGACACGGGCGAGACAGGAACAGAGACGGGAACAGAGACGGGTATTGGGGTTCAGGGGGTTTTGGTTTCATTCATTCTTCCCTCTCCCTCTCTCTCTCGACAGTGGGCGTGGCAGAGAACGGAGCGGCAGTTACAGACGCACCTGAAACCCATCATCCCCATTACCCCACTGCTTAAAGTCCCTCCGTCTCCACCGTCAGTTACCAGATCACCCGAATGCCTCCCGTACGTGTTTCTCGGTCCAGTTCCCGTTCCAGTCCCTGCGTTTTTGAAGAAGCCGTTCCGTTCTCTGCCAGTTACCAGAACCAGCTGAGTATTTTGATTTTGTTTGTTGGAGTTGATTTCCCGACCAGCTGTTGTTTCTGCGCTTTTGTTTGGCTGTGATTTTGTGTTGTTTTCTTGCTAGGACGTTCCGGCCCGTCTACCCCCTCAGTACAGTTTTGACTGAGTGTTTTGTGTTTTTGGGAACAATTAAAGACTGTATTTTGGTTTCCCAACTCTGTCTCCGCATTTTTGGGGTCTGGCTCTGCTCCTTGGCCCTACGGGACACGACAGAGTGATCTGGTCATTATGGACCCCGCGGAGTCGGACAGAATCCACCACGCCCTGTCTACCCAAGGTGCCTTGGTAGGACGGCATGAGCAGGCTATCAACGAGATCCTGGCGGCGCTTCAGGGCTTATCGGCCGGTGTCGCTCAGCTCACCCAGGCGGTTACCCAAGGACCTGACACCGCCTCGGGGGGAGCCCCAGCCCCGTCTCCCCCTGCACCAGCCCCAGTGAACCCTCAGTACCGCGAACCGAACATTCCGGCTCCCGCCCGGTACTCAGGGGAGATGGGCACCTGTGGACAATTCCTGTACCGGTGCTCCATTGTTTTTGATCAGCAGCCGTTTACGTACGCCACGGAAGGAGCCAAGGTAGCGTACGTGAAGAGCCTGCTGTCGGGCCGAGCCTCAGCGTGGGCGTTGGCCGTCTCTGGCGCCGACTCACCCGTTACGCGCTCTTACCATTCATTTGTGTCTGAGTTGCGGAGGGTTTTTGACCATCCAGTCAGGGGGAGACAAGCAGGCAGCCGGCTCATTGCCCTCAAGCAGGGCACCGCCTCTGTCGCGGACTACGCCGTAGACTTCCGGGTGTTGGCGGCGGAGAGCCACTGGAACGAGGACGCGCTACAGAGCGCATTCTGTCACGGCTTAGCCGGCTACATCAAGGACAAGCTGGCGGTGCGTGACGAGTCCGAGACATTAGAGGAGCTGATCTCGCTGTTCATCCGCCTGGATAACCGGTTGCAGCAGAGAAGGAGGGAGCGGACAGGAGAACAACGCGCCTCAGCCCCCCCAGCAGCCGACAGGACCGCGATGCGCAACGTGCCAGCCCCTGCCCGTCCAGCAAGCCCGGCAAGCGTCTCTCCAGCGACTGAGGAACCCATGCAGTTGAGGAGGTCCCGGCTCTCCAACGTGGAACGGGAACGCCGCCGTCGCCAGAACCTGTGCTTGTATTGTGGGGAACCCGGCCACTTCCTCGCCACCTGCCCACAACGCCCGGGGACCCGAGCCCAGCAGCCACCCAAGGGCGCCACCTGGAGCCACGCTGCATCGGTGACGGAGCCCTCTGGCGGGATCCACGTACAAGGTACGATTCAGGGCCACGAGAGCTCGCTGCCGATCCACGCCCTAGTGGACTGCGGGGCGGATGCAAATTTCATAGACACCGAACTATGCGCTCAGAGTAACATTCCGTTGGAAGAACTACCACAACCATTGAAGGTCTACGCGCTCGATGGTCTACAACTCACCCTTGTCACGCACTGCACTGCTCCGATAAATCTCCTACTCTCCGGTAATCACCGGGAGAACATTTCATTTTTTGTTATTCCGTCACCCTCGTCATCATTGGTTTTGGGCCTACCGTGGCTGAAGCTTCATAACCCACACATAGACTGGTCTGCTTCCACTATAACGAACTGGAGCACGTTTTGTCATTCCCATTGTCTGCGTTCAGCTACTCCTTCTGGAGGTCGGTCTCCCACTCACACCCCTGAACCCATCGACCTGTCTGGTGTTCCCTCGGTATACCATGACCTCCAGGAGGTCTTCAGCAAGGCCAGGGCTGTCTCTCTGCCCCCGCATCGCCCTTGTGACTGTGCCATTGACCTGCTCCCAGGCTCCCCTCTCCCCTCCAAGAGGCTGTTTAACGTGTCATAGTCAGAGAGGGAAGCCATGGAGACCTATATCTCTGAGTCGTTGGCGACGGGCCTATTCGTCCTTCTTCTTCTCCCGTGGGTGCGGGTTTCTTTTTTGTGGAGAAGGACAAGACACTACGTCCCTGCATAGACTTCCGGGGACTTAACGACATCACGGTGAAGAATAAGTACCCGCTCCCCTTAATCGACTCGGCTTTTGGTCCCCTCCATCAGGCCTCCATGTTCACAAAGTTGGATCTCCGCAACGCGTACCACCTTGTCCGTATCAGAGAGGGGGACGAGTGGAAGACCGCCTTCAATACCCCGTTAGGCCATTTTGAATACCAGGTTATGCCGTTTGGCCTTACGAACGCCCCGGCCGTTTTCCAGGCTCTGATTAACGATGTGTTCCGTGATATGTTAAATCAGTTTCTGTTTGTGTATCTTGACAACATCTTGATATTTTCTCGGACTGAGCAGGAACATGTACAACACGTGAGGCTGGTTCTGCGGAGGTTGCTGGAGAACAAGTTATTTGTAAAAGCAGAGAAATGTGATTTTCATACTGAATCTGTGAGTTTCCTAGGCTTCATCCTCGAGAAAGGTCAACTGTGATTTTGTGTTGTTTTCTTGCTAGGACGTTCTGGCCCGTCCACCCCCTCAGTACAGTTTTGACTGAGTGTTTTGTGTTTTTGGGAACAATTAAAGACTCTATTTTGGTTCCCCAACTCTGTCTCCGCATTTTTGGGGTCTGGCTCTGCTCCTTGGCCCTACGGGACACGACAACGGGAACAGAGACGGTCAGCTTAACCAGATGAGTACACCACACAATAGTCCGACGGGGAACAGCGGGCGGAGCAGAGGTTATGAGGGCTGGTGGTGATTTGCCTCAATCCGTCTCAGGTGCATCCGGGGTGACTTCAGCCAATCCGCACGCCGCACGTCCTGGATTGACAAGCAGAAACAGGTGTGGGTGATAAGGCAATTAAACAGGCACAGCAACATGACCCTCACAGATCCTGCTGTTAAGCAAATTGCATGTTTGTACGTAAGACAGCTGTCCCCCATCGGGGAGACCAGGTGGGTGGGCAAGGACCAAGCCCTGAGCAGGATATTTGGCTGTTTTGGTAACCCCGACAATGCCTTGTTTGTTGATTTGGTCATAACATTGAAAATGATAGTGGAAGATAAGTCAATTAAAGCACATTTCAGAGCAATAACTAAGGGCTACATTGAGTCCCTACTGAGGTATGTAAGTCAGTAGAATCAGTTCAAGTCAGTAGAAGTTAAAGTCTTGTTTCGAAATATTTAGTTAGAATTTGATAAGCGTTCATTTGTTTAGATATACTGCAAATAAAGTATTCAGTTCAGTGTCAGATAAAAGGTCTCTCCAAGCCTTGCTCCTGGGCTGAATTTAAACCCCAGCTTGCTCCTGGTCGAGGCCTTTGATGCAGTGCCCTCCATGTTGTGGGGGGAGGAGGGGGTGACTGGAGGGTCTGGATGGGTGAGGGGGGCTGGGTGGTCAAAGCGGCAGTAGTGCATATTTAAACGCTGGGCAAGCGGCAGGTCGTTCAGAGCTCGGGGGGCTTTGGGCTTGTAGTTGGTAATGCCCCCCCCCCCCTCCAAACTGCTGCAGGGTCGTTGGCAGAGAACTGCTGCTGGAGTCTGCGTGAATATACTGATTTAGCGTTCTTCAGCTCCCTGCTAAACCTGTACTTCACCTCCTTGTAGCTGTCTCTGTCTCCGCTCCTCTTTCTCACGTCTGATCTGGCTGAGCTTCGGCGTGAACCAGGGCTTGTCGTTAGCGTAACTCACCCTGGTGCGCGTTGGTACAATGCGCTCCTCATTGTAGCTGATCCATGAGGTCGCCGTGTCCGTGTACTCGTCCAGATCTGTCTGTATAACTTCCTTGGCGGAGGTAAAAAAATAACCTGAACAGGAAATAAATCTCACAAAAATATGCACTTTGTTAGTTGTAAACAACAATTTGGGAAAGATGTAGCGGTGAATAAGTGTATTGCTTCTTCTCACTCCTTTTTGGACAACTCGCTTTTTTACATGTATGTCTTCTTTTATACTAAAAAATAAGCAAGTAAATAATTTGACAATAAAAGTATGTAAGGGTTAAACAGATATAGACGAGCAAGATGATCAAGACAAAATAGTCACAAACACTAAAAACTGAATTGCTTCTCATCAGTGCTCTGACTGAATGGGCGCATCGGTCCACACAATCCAACAAAAATAGTTAATGTACAATGTTGGGGATTTTGCATGATTTAATTTACTAATATAGTATTACAACTACAAGATAAGACATAGAGTGAATTGAAAAGGACTTGAAACGTGTTATACACAGTTAGATGTGAGTCCACACAGTATGATGTACACATATTTTGTATTAATGAATAGTAAACGGTTAAAAGACAATTGATTAAATAGGTTCAACAAAAATTGATATCCTGGCACCAGGCTGGGTTCAAATAACTATTTTTTGCTTCAGTCTAGTTCTCAAACTTCGGATCGAGCTTATTTGTCCATTCATCATTTCTAGCCAATCTCATCTGGCCTATGCAAATCAGCACCTATGATTCGTCACAGTCTGTCAAGCGTTTCCTTTTTGGCATGATGGATGTCTGAGGTCTGACTGAGGTGACAGATGTGTGAAAGTATGAAAAATTACTAGCAAGAATTTGCATAAAAGTGCTCGGGCTTTCTTTCCTGACAGAAATGCATTTTGCTATCCAATCAGTTGTTATTTTTTCCTATCCAATCATTTTCCCAATCCCCAATTTTCTCTCAGTAACATTCCAGTGGCGAAAGCCTTCAATCATTGCCATCGGACAAGCCTTTTTTGAATTGAGATCCATCATAGCGCAGAAGCTTTATAATGACGTCCTGCTGCCAGCCTCGAGGCTGCAGGAGACGGTTGTGCAGGTACTGTCAGAACTTAGTTGGTAAATACTTACAAGATTCAAGATACTTTATTATCATTATGCGAGCATAATAAAATCGTGAGAAGGCCCCTTCACAGGCAGTAGTGCAAAATAGCAGCAGCACAGCAGAATCAGAATCAGAAGTGGTTTATTGCCATTGTCAGTGAGGGTTCAGACTAGGAACGTTTCTCGGTGAAGTCGTGCTACATGTAACATTAATGACAAAATACAAAAACCATACAAGTACAGACACATCAACAGCAGCCGGAGTCGATACACAGATGTGTACAAGCAGCAGTAAACTAGCGTCATCACACAGTGCAAATGGAAAAGTGCAAGTTGTATTCAGGAGTCCGGGACAGAATTATTAAGTGTTCATGAGTTTTACAGCCGAGGGAAAGAAGCTGTTCTTGTGGCGGGAGGTTCTGGTCCGGATGGACCGTAGCCTCCTGCCTGAGGGGAGAGGGTCAAAGAGTCCATGTCCAGGGTGGAAACGGTCGGCTGTGATCCGACCTGCACGCCTCCGAGTCCTGGAGACCTGCAGGTCCTGGAGGGATGGCAGCTTGCAGCCGATCACCTTCTCCGCAGCACGTACAATGCGCTGCAGTCTGTGTCTGTCCCTGGTGGTGGCGCCAGCGTACCACACGGTGATGGAGGAGGTGAGGACGGACTCCACGATGGAGGTGTAGAACTGCACCAACATCTGGGTTTGCAGCTTGAGTTTCCTCAGCTGCCGCAGGAAGTACATCCTCTGCTGAGCCTTCTTGATGAGGGAGCTGATGGTCGGCTCCCCCTTGAGGTCCCGGGTGATGGTGGTGCCCAGGAAGCGGAACGAGTCCACGATGGAGATGGGGGTAGGGGAGTCTGTGAGGGCGAGGGGGGGCGGTGGGGCTGTGACTTTCCTGAAGTCGACAATCATCTCCACTGTTTTCTGGCTGTTCAGCTCCAGGTTGTTGCTGCTACACCAGGACACCAGCCGGTCCACCTCCCTCCTATAGGCCGACTCATCACCGTCCGAGATGAGCCCGATGAGGGTGGTGTCGTCCGCAAACTCAATCAGTTTGACGGACTGATGGCTGGAGGTGCAGCAGTTGGTGTACAGGGAGAAGAGCCAGGGGGAAAGTACACAGCCCTGGGGGGATCCGGTGCTGATAGTCAGGGTGTCCGAGACCGTAGACCTCAGCCGCACATGCTGCCTCCGCTCCGTCAGGAAGTCGGTGATCCACCAGCAGAGGGAGTCGGGCACGTCGAGCTGGAGCAGCTTGTCCTGGAGCAGTCCCGGGAGGATGGTGTTGAAAGCTGAGCTGAAGTCCACAAACAGGATCCTGGCGTAGGTTCCTGGGGAGTCCAGATGCTGCAGGATGAAGTGGAGGGCCAGATTGACTGCATCGTCTACAGACCTGTTGGCTCGGTAGGCAAACTGCAGCGGGTCCAGGAGGGGGGCGGTGAGGGTCTTCAGGTGGTGGAGAACCAGGCGCTCAAAAGACTTCATGGCTACAGATGTCAGCGCTATCGGTCTGTAGTCATTAAGTCCTGTGATCCTTGGCTTCTTGGGGACAGGGACAATGGTGGAGGACTTGAAGCAGGCTGGAACACGACAGGACTCCAGGGAGCAGGGCCGGCATAAAGTGTCCCAGATCACTACAAGGGAACGACTGCTTTCACAGCTCGGGGGAAGAAGCTGTTCCTGAGCCTCGTAGTGCTGCTTCTTATTGTCCTGAACCGCCTCCCTGATGGGGGCGGGACAAACAGTCTGTGGCCCGGGTGGGTGGGGTCTGTGGGCGGGACAAACAGTCTGTGGCCCGGGTGGGTGGGGTCTGTGGGCGGTACAAACAGTCCGTGGCCCGGGTGGGTGGGGTCTGTGGGCGGGACAAACAGTTTGTGGCCCGGGTGGGTGGGGTCTGTGGGCGGGACAAACAGTCTGTGGCCCGGGTGGGTGGGGTCTGTGGGCGAGACAAACAGTTTGTGGCCCGGGTGGGTGGGGTCTGTGGCGATGCGTCTGGCCCTCCTCTGGACTCTGGAGATGTAAACTGAGTCCAAATCAGGCAGACGGTGACCCACAATCCCCTGAGCTGTCCTCACCACCCGGGATAGGTCCTTCCTGTCCTGCGCCGTGCAGCTGCCGTCCCACACGGTCGCACTGAGACACAGGATGCTCTCTATCGTGGCCCGGTAGAAGTCTTCAAGCAGCACAGAGGAGAGTCCAGCCCGCTTCAGCTTCCTGAGGAAGAAGAGCCGTTGCTGGGCCTTCTTAACCAGGTGTCTGGTGTTGAGTGTCCAGGAGAGGTCAGAGGAGATGTGGATGCCCAGGAATTTAATGTTCTCCACACGCTCCACTGCTTCCCCTCGTATGCACAGGGGGGCGTGTTCAGTCCTCCTGGACCTCCTGTAGTCCACTATGACCTCCTTGGTCTTGCTGGTGTTCAGAACAAGGCTGTTACTCGAGCACCACAGCATCAGGTTCTGGACCTCCTCTCTGTAGTGGGTCTCATCGTTGTTGGAGATGTGACCCACCACAGTGGTGTCGTCCGCAAACTTCACAACCATGTTTGTGGGGTGGATGCAGAGCAGTCGTGGGTGAAGAGGGTGAAGAGAGCAGGGCTGATGTGTTTAAGGAGGATCCTCTCGAAGCACTTCATCACCACCGGAGTCAGAGCAACAGGGCGGTAGTCGTTGAGGCAGGCGATGGATGATTTCTTGGGTACCGGCACAATGATGGAGGACTTAAGGCAGGCAGGGACGGTGGACAGCTGCAGGGACAGGTTGAAGATGTCCAGGAAAACCCCGGCCAGTTGGTCAGCACACGTCTTCAGTGTCCGGCCTGACACGCCATCTGGTCCCGCAGCCTTGTTGGTGTTGATCCTCCTCAGGCTGAGGAGACCTGGTGCAGCTGCAGGACGAGCGGCTGATGCTGCACCTCAGGCTGGGGCAGATCCACAGACCTTCTGCTGCTCGGAGAGTCGAAGCGTGAGAAGAATCTGTTCAGGGTGTCAGGCAGGGTGGAGTCGTGGCTGGCGTGCTGCTCCCTGCGGTTGTAGTCCGTCACAGCCCTGATGCCTTTCCACATGTCACGTGGGTTATTGTTCTGGGTGTTAGTCTTTTACCTTAGAGGTCCCATTTTCTACCCTTTTTCCACAAGTTAAGGCAGTTCCCAGTCACTTATATGAAATATCTGTGACAGTCTTTGGTCGAAATAGCTCTGTCAGAAAAGCCTCTGAAAATGATTAATTGTGTGCACGCACATCTTGTGACCGTTCCCCCTGCTTGACGTCAAGCCGAGAGCGATTTCTTCCAGACGTGTTTCAGGAGGTGATTACGGACCTACCAAAACTACGAAGGATTGACTGGATGCTTTGTTTTGCTGTTTTCGGGTTGATCAGGACCCAAAATCACCAGAATAGTGTAGAAACATGGGAAAGAGAGTTTTTCATAATATGTCCCCTTTAAAGTCTATTTTAAAATATGAATGTTTTAAACTATGAATTTTGCAGTACCCCCCCTCCCCCACGACTGCCCTTACAGTGTCCCTTATTTCCTAAAGTTGGCAACCCTAGCTACCCTCAATGAATTCCAAATTCTGTCCATGTAGTTAGCAAACTCATTTGCAACCATTTGGACTTTGTGCACCTGATAGTCTGTAATTTCCTCTAAGTACCTGAGAAGGGGGATTCCTTGTGGAACAAAAGAGGAGGCGGAGGGACTTTGTGTCATGAACTGAGATCTGGACCCACAATGCAGACAAGACAGAATGGCTGGTAGTAAAAACCAAAGGGTTTATTCATTGAAAGTTGGGGTGGCTGCGTCTTGAGGTGTCCAGAGTTTATCCAGGCGAGTCGGCAGCACGGAGTGAGGCTGGTTCAGGTGGGGTTAGGGTTAGGGTTAGGGTGGTGTGCAGGTGAATGGTGACTCCGGCTCCGCCCAGCTCCACACCAACGCACACCAAGGGTAGAGAAACAAAAGCAAACAAAAACACTGGGATCGGGACACTGTGGATCTCAGAATGCTGGCTCCATTACTGCAAGCACGACTGGAGGCTAATTGGTGCTGATCGCTCTCTATCTGGCAACAGCAAGCCCGATAGTCCTGGCTCAGCTTCGGGCTCAGCACTTTCCTGCCAGGCGGTGGCTGGTTTGACTTCCTCGACAGTGTCATCAGTTCCTCTGACCTCCGTCACCCTCTTCCTGTGCTCAGCCCAGTGAAAGCAAGTCGTACAGTAAGACACAACAATCACATTTATGAATGACACCAGGATATAATGGAGACAAAAACAAGAACCACAAAGAACTGCAGCAGAACGGGAAGCAGGTGGGATAAACCCTGATGCAGCACCAGCAGTCATCCAGCCGGGGAGGGGGGGGCAGGCCTACGCATTTCTCTGCCCGGGCTCAATGTACTCCAGGCCCAGATGGGCAAAGATGTCCTGTTCAGTCGTAGCTGCCAAGAATTGTTTCTGGAGAGACAAACAGGGAGACAGACGGCAACCTGAGCTTTGACGCCAGCACACACGCGTATCCTAACTTTTATGTTTCGAGATGTTAATGCATGTTCTCGTCTGTCGTCATTTTAGTTTTTTATTCACCCAGGGTGTCATTTCACGAGTCGGCAGGTGAGTGCTCTTTCTGTGAAAGCTCTATTCCCTGCTGGCTGCCGACTGGCCGCGTGACGGGCACTGATGCCAGAGGTCTGATGCACCCTGGAGAAACAAAGTGAGGCCTGGGAATCGGACACATCCTCTCTTCAGGCGTTACAATGGACTTGACACGTGAAGAAATGGCAGGGGGGGGGGGGGGGCTAAAAATGCTTCTTCTACCCTTAATTACAGTCTATTTTTCAGCTGTTCCCTCCCCTCCACTGGCCAACAGCTGTCAGTGCGACTCTTTTTCGTTGATGCTGTCATTGTTAATCTGATTAGATCCTGTTTCTCCGTGATATTATTGAATGACTCCAAGCTGTTCTTTTGGCATTCCCACTGCATCCCACACATCAGCTTAAACAAAAGAGGACATTTAAAATATGCATGTCCCACTGTGCATCTATGCTGAGTTACCTCTCTGCAATCATTTCAAAATGTTCAAACCAGTGTGATCAAAACAAATCCCTTTTTTGAATGGCTGGGAACAAATAAACGATGTGGAGGCTTTCATGATGCTGAGTGGGAGCTCCCTCTGAGCAGAACCGGGTCTCTGAATCAGAATGAATCCGGGCCGACGCCCAGACCTGGGCAGAGAATCAGAGTATTCCAGCCATGCAGAGGAGATCCTCATTACGGGACCTGCACATGCACGGGGGGCCAATCAGTGAGAGATAAGAAGCTTTGACCAAAGCAGAAGGCCCCCCCTCATTAAGGGTCCCAGATTACACCCTTTTTACACAAGTTAACAGAATATCTGTGACAGCCTTGGGTCCAAACGTCAAACAGATGAGACGTCCCTCATTCCTGTCTCAAACAGATGCTGCAGGACAGCGTCCCTCATTTCTGTCTCAAACAGATGCTGCAGGACAGCGTCCCTCATTTCTGTCTCACACAGATGCTGCAGGACAGCGTCCCTCATTCCTGTCTCTAACAGATGCTGCAGGACAGCGTCCCACTTTTCTGTCTCAAACAGATGCTGCAGGACAGCGTCCCTCATTTCTGTCTCAAACAGATGCTGCAGGACAGCGTCCCTCATTCCTGTCTCAAACAGATGCTGCAGGACAGCGTCCCTCATTTCTGTCTCAAACAGATGCTGCAGGACAGCGTCCCTCATTCCTGTCTCAAACAGATGCTGCAGGACAGCGTCCCTCATTCCTGTCTCAAACAGATGCTGCAGGACAGCGTCCCTCATTCCTGTCTCACACAGATGCTGCAGGACAGCGTCCCTCATTCCTGTCTCACACAGATGCTGATAGATAACTATCCTACCTACGGTTTTCAGTGTTGATTATACCGTATAACGTTCAAGGCCTTTACAGGATGCTGAAGTTTGGAAGTTAGCAGTGGCGTCGTTAGGCCTATTTTAGGGGGGCTTCATTCAATTGTGATTCACTCAAGAAGTTCTCACATTTAGGACACATTTAAATCTGAACTCAAGCTATCATCCTACCCACAGAAGGGAAAAGTAACTCTCTTTTCACTGTGTCTGGGTTCTATTCAGTGCGTGAACCTGCAGGTTCCTCCAGGTTCTGCAGGTTCATCCATGTTCTGCAGGTCTCTGCACCTGATTTAGGGAGGTTGTGGGCGTGGCTCAGCCCCCCTAAAATATTCTTAAGCCCCCCAAATAATTTTGGGTTGTTTTATAAAAAAAAAAGAAGATTTTTTTGTTTTTTTGTTCAGTGACCAAAAAATGCGGACATATTCTATTAAAGCCGCCAGAATATATGTTTAAAGACATGTAACCTGTCATTATTGACTTAAATCTGATCATGGATCTGTTTCCCCACAGTGAAAAGAGAGTTACTTTTCCCTTCTGTGGGTAGGATGATAGCTTGAGTTCAGATTTAAATGTGTCCTAAATGTGAGAACTTATTGAGTGAATCACAATTGAATGAACTTCAACACTCCAGCCTGAAAACAGAGGAGGTTCTGGTGGACAGAAACAGAGGAGGTTCTGGTGGGCAGAAAACAGAGGAGGTTCTGGTGGGCAGAAAACAGAGGAGGTTCTGGTGACCAGAAACAGAGGCTGGATGTTCTCCCAAAGATATATTG
>NC_090903.1:1438594-1549258 GCF_040956055.1 Brachionichthys hirsutus
ACTGGGCACTCCCAGGCAGGTATGGCCGCGAGCTAGAGCACGTCATAGAAAACATAGTATATATAGATTTGTCACAATTTTAAACAACTTCAGCAACAAAGGCAACTTTCTTTAACCAGACAACTAAAACACATTTTTCTACAATCAGTCGTCAAGTCCTGAATTCCATGATCACATTCATCCCAGGTAGATTTTTTTTCTTTAAATTCAAAATTCTGACCAATTTAAACGCTCACAGCACCTGGTATTCCAAGTGAGTCTCCTGCACATGTACTAACCAGGCCCATGCCTGCCTGGCTTCCAAGATCTGATGAGATTGGGCACTCCCAGGCAGGCATGGCCGTGAGCTGGAGTACAGTATAGAAAACATAGTATATATAGATTTGTCACAATTTTAAACAACTTCAGCAACAAAGGCAACTTTCTTTAACCAGACAACTAAAACACATTTTTCTACAATCAGTCGTCAAGTCCTGAATTCCATGATCGCATTCATCCCAGGTAGATTTTTTTCTGTCAATTCAAAATTCTGACCAATTTAAAAGCTCACAGCACCTGGTGTTTCAAGTGAGTCTCCTGCGCACGTACTAACCAGGCCCGCGCCTGCTTGGCTTCCAAGATCTGACGAGATTGGGCACTCCCAGGCAGGTATGGCCGTGAGCTGGAGCAGAGTATAGAAAACATAGTATATATAGATTTGTCACAATTTTAAACAACTTCAGCAACAAAGGCAACTTTCTTTAACCAGACAACTAAAACACATTTTTCTACAATCAGTTGTCAAGTCCTGAATTCCATGATCGCATTCATCCCAGGAAGATTTTTTTCTTTAAATTCAAAATTCTGACCAATTTAAAAGCTCACAGCACCTGGTATTCCAAGTGAGTCTCCTGCACATGTACTAACCAGGCCCGTGCCTGCTTGGCTTCCAAGATCTGATGAGACTGGGCACTCCCAGGCAGGTATGGCCGCGAGCTAGAGCACGTCATAGAAAACATAGTATATATAGATTTGTCACAATTTTAAACAACTTCAGCAACAAAGGCAACTTTCTTTAACCAGACAACTAAAACACATTTTTCTACAATCAGTCGTCAAGTCCTGAATTCCATGATCACATTCATCCCAGGTAGATTTTTTTTCTTTAAATTCAAAATTCTGACCAATTTAAACGCTCACAGCACCTGGTATTCCAAGTGAGTCTCCTGCACATGTACTAACCAGGCCCATGCCTGCCTGGCTTCCAAGATCTGATGAGATTGGGCACTCCCAGGCAGGCATGGCCGTGAGCTGGAGTACAGTATAGAAAACATAGTATATATAGATTTGTCACAATTTTAAACAACTTCAGCAACAAAGGCAACTTTCTTTAACCAGACAACTAAAACACATTTTTCTACAATCAGTCGTCAAGTCCTGAATTCCATGATCGCATTCATCCCAGGTAGATTTTTTTCTGTCAATTCAAAATTCTGACCAATTTAAAAGCTCACAGCACCTGGTGTTCCAAGTGAGTCTCCTGCGCACGTACTAACCAGGCCCGCGCCTGCTTGGCTTCCAAGATCTGACGAGATTGGGCACTCCCAGGCAGGTATGGCCGTGAGCTGGAGCAGAGTATAGAAAACATAGTATATATAGATTTGTCACAATTTTAAACAACTTCAGCAACAAAGGCAACTTTCTTTAACCAGACAACTAAAACACATTTTTCTACAATCAGTTGTCAAGTCCTGAATTCCATGATCGCATTCATCCCAGGAAGATTTTTTTCTTTAAATTCAAAATTCTGACCAATTTAAAAGCTCACAGCACCTGGTATTCCAAGTGAGTCTCCTGCACATGTACTAACCAGGCCCATGCCTGCCTGGCTTCCAAGATCTGATGAGATTGGGCACTCCCAGGCAGGCATGGCCGTGAGCTGGAGTACAGTATAGAAAACATAGTATATATAGATTTGTCACAATTTTAAACAACTTCAGCAACAAAGGCAACTTTCTTTAACCAGACAACTAAAACACATTTTTCTACAATCAGTTGTCAAGTCCTGAATTCCATGATCGCATTCATCCCAGGAAGATTTTTTTCTTTAAATTCAAAATTCTGACCAATTTAAAAGCTCACAGCACCTGGCATTCCAAGTGAGTCTCCTGCACATGTACTAACCAGGCCCGTGCCTGCTTGGCTTCCAAGATCTGACGAGATTGGGCACTCTCAGGCGGGTATGGCCGTGAGCTGGAGTACGGTATAGAAAACATAGTATATATAGATTTGTCACAATTTTAAACAACTTCAGCAACAAAGGCAACTTTCTTTAACCAGACAACTAAAACACATTTTTCTACAATCAGTCGTCAAGTCCTGAATTCCATGATTGCATTCATCCCAGGAAGATTTTTTTCTTTAAATTCAAAATTCTGACCAATTTAAAAGCTCACAGCACCTGGTATTCCAAGTGAGTCTCCCGCACATGTACTAACCATGCCCGTGCCTGCTTGGCTTCCAAGATCTGATGAGATTGGGCACTCCCAGGCAGGTATGGCCGTGAGCCGGAGTACAGTATAGAAACATAGTATATATAGATTTGTCACAATTTTAAACAACTTCAGCAACAAAGGCAACTTTCTTTAACCAGACAACTAAAACACATTTTTCTACAATCAGTCGTCAAGTCCTGAATTCAATGATTGCATTCATCCCAGGAAGATGTTTTTCTTTAAATTCAAAATTCTGACCAATTTAAAAGCTCACAGCACCTGGTATTCCAAGTGAGTCTCCCGCACATGTACTAACCAGGCCCGTGCCTGCCTGGCTTCCAAGATCTGATGAGATTGGGCACTCCCAGGCAGGTATGGCCGTGAGCTGGAGTACAGTATAGAAAACATAGTATATATAGATTTGTCACAATTTTAAACAACTTCAGCAACAAAGGCAACTTTCTTTAACCAGACAACTAAAACACATTTTTCTACAATCAGTCGTCAAGTCCTGAATTCCATGATCGCATTCATCCCAGGTAGATTTTTTTCTGTCAATTCAAAATTCTGACCAATTTAAAAGCTCACAGCACCTGGTGTTCCAAGTGAGTCTCCTGCGCACGTACTAACCAGGCCCGCGCCTGCTTGGCTTCCAAGATCTGACGAGATTGGGCACTCCCAGGCAGGTATGGCCGTGAGCTGGAGCAGAGTATAGAAAACATAGTATATATAGATTTGTCACAATTTTAAACAACTTCAGCAACAAAGGCAACTTTCTTTAACCAGACAACTAAAACACATTTTTCTACAATCAGTTGTCAAGTCCTGAATTCCATGATCGCATTCATCCCAGGAAGATTTTTTTCTTTAAATTCAAAATTCTGACCAATTTAAAAGCTCACAGCACCTGGTATTCCAAGTGAGTCTCCTGCACATGTACTAACCAGGCCCATGCCTGCCTGGCTTCCAAGATCTGATGAGATTGGGCACTCCCAGGCAGGCATGGCCGTGAGCTGGAGTACAGTATAGAAAACATAGTATATATAGATTTGTCACAATTTTAAACAACTTCAGCAACAAAGGCAACTTTCTTTAACCAGACAACTAAAACACATTTTTCTACAATCAGTTGTCAAGTCCTGAATTCCATGATCGCATTCATCCCAGGAAGATTTTTTTCTTTAAATTCAAAATTCTGACCAATTTAAAAGCTCACAGCACCTGGCATTCCAAGTGAGTCTCCTGCACATGTACTAACCAGGCCCGTGCCTGCTTGGCTTCCAAGATCTGACGAGATTGGGCACTCTCAGGCGGGTATGGCCGTGAGCTGGAGTACGGTATAGAAAACATAGTATATATAGATTTGTCACAATTTTAAACAACTTCAGCAACAAAGGCAACTTTCTTTAACCAGACAACTAAAACACATTTTTCTACAATCAGTCGTCAAGTCCTGAATTCCATGATTGCATTCATCCCAGGAAGATTTTTTTCTTTAAATTCAAAATTCTGACCAATTTAAAAGCTCACAGCACCTGGTATTCCAAGTGAGTCTCCCGCACATGTACTAACCATGCCCGTGCCTGCTTGGCTTCCAAGATCTGATGAGATTGGGCACTCCCAGGTAGGTATGGCCGTGAGCTGGAGTACAGCATAGAAAACATAGTATATATAGATTTGTCACAATTTTAAACAACTTCAGCAACAAAGGCAACTTTCTTTAACCAGACAACTAAAACACATTTTTCTACAATCAGTTGTCAAGTCCTGAATTCCATGATCGCATTCATCCCAGGAAGATTTTTTTCTTTAAATTCAAAATTCTGACCAATTTAAAAGCTCACAGCACCTGGTATTCCAAGTGAGTCTCCTGCACATGTACTAACCAGGCCCGTGCCTGCTTGGCTTCCAAGATCTGATGAGACTGGGCACTCCCAGGCAGGTATGGCCGCGAGCTAGAGCACGTCATAGAAAACATAGTATATATAGATTTGTCACAATTTTAAACAACTTCAGCAACAAAGGCAACTTTCTTTAACCAGACAACTAAAACACATTTTTCTACAATCAGTCGTCAAGTCCTGAATTCCATGATCACATTCATCCCAGGTAGATTTTTTTTCTTTAAATTCAAAATTCTGACCAATTTAAACGCTCACAGCACCTGGTATTCCAAGTGAGTCTCCTGCACATGTACTAACCAGGCCCATGCCTGCCTGGCTTCCAAGATCTGATGAGATTGGGCACTCCCAGGCAGGCATGGCCGTGAGCTGGAGTACAGTATAGAAAACATAGTATATATAGATTTGTCACAATTTTAAACAACTTCAGCAACAAAGGCAACTTTCTTTAACCAGACAACTAAAACACATTTTTCTACAATCAGTCGTCAAGTCCTGAATTCCATGATTGCATTCATCCCAGGAAGATTTTTTTCTTTAAATTCAAAATTCTGACCAATTTAAAAGCTCACAGCACCTGGTATTCCAAGTGAGTCTCCCGCACATGTACTAACCATGCCCGTGCCTGCTTGGCTTCCAAGATCTGATGAGATTGGGCACTCCCAGGCAGGTATGGCCGTGAGCCGGAGTACAGTATAGAAACATAGTATATATAGATTTGTCACAATTTTAAACAACTTCAGCAACAAAGGCAACTTTCTTTAACCAGACAACTAAAACACATTTTTCTACAATCAGTCGTCAAGTCCTGAATTCAATGATTGCATTCATCCCAGGAAGATTTTTTTCTTTAAATTCAAAATTCTGACCAATTTAAAAGCTCACAGCACCTGGTATTCCAAGTGAGTCTCCCGCACATGTACTAACCAGGCCCGTGCCTGCCTGGCTTCCAAGATCTGATGAGATTGGGCACTCCCAGGCAGGTATGGCCGTGAGCTGGAGTACAGTATAGAAAACATAGTATATATAGATTTGTCACAATTTTAAACAACTTCAGCAACAAAGGCAACTTTCTTTAACCAGACAACTAAAACACATTTTTCTACAATCAGTCGTCAAGTCCTGAATTCCATGATCGCATTCATCCCAGGTAGATTTTTTTCTGTCAATTCAAAATTCTGACCAATTTAAAAGCTCACAGCACCTGGCATTCCAAGTGAGTCTCCTGCACATGTACTAACCAGGCCCGTGCCTGCTTGGCTTCCAAGATCTGACGAGATTGGGCACTCTCAGGCGGGTATGGCCGTGAGCTGGAGTACGGTATAGAAAACATAGTATATATAGATTTGTCACAATTTTAAACAACTTCAGCAACAAAGGCAACTTTCTTTAACCAGACAACTAAAACACATTTTTCTACAATCAGTCGTCAAGTCCTGAATTCCATGATTGCATTCATCCCAGGAAGATTTTTTTCTTTAAATTCAAAATTCTGACCAATTTAAAAGCTCACAGCACCTGGTATTCCAAGTGAGTCTCCCGCACATGTACTAACCATGCCCGTGCCTGCTTGGCTTCCAAGATCTGATGAGATTGGGCACTCCCAGGCAGGTATGGCCGTGAGCCGGAGTACAGTATAGAAACATAGTATATATAGATTTGTCACAATTTTAAACAACTTCAGCAACAAAGGCAACTTTCTTTAACCAGACAACTAAAACACATTTTTCTACAATCAGTCGTCAAGTCCTGAATTCAATGATTGCATTCATCCCAGGAAGATTTTTTTCTGCAAATTCAAAATTCTGACCAATTTAAAAGCTCACAGCACCTGGTATTCCAAGTGAGTCTCCCGCACATGTACTAACCAGGCCCGTGCCTGCCTGGCTTCCAAGATCTGATGAGATTGGGCACTCCCAGGCAGGTATGGCCGTGAGCTGGAGTACAGTATAGAAAACATAGTATATATAGATTTGTCACAATTTTAAACAACTTCAGCAACAAAGGCAACTTTCTTTAACCAGACAACTAAAACACATTTTTCTACAATCAGTCGTCAAGTCCTGAATTCCATGATCGCATTCATCCCAGGTAGATTTTTTTCTGTCAATTCAAAATTCTGACCAATTTAAAAGCTCACAGCACCTGGTGTTCCAAGTGAGTCTCCTGCGCACGTACTAACCAGGCCCGCGCCTGCTTGGCTTCCAAGATCTGACGAGATTGGGCACTCCCAGGCAGGTATGGCCGTGAGCTGGAGCAGAGTATAGAAAACATAGTATATATAGATTTGTCACAATTTTAAACAACTTCAGCAACAAAGGCAACTTTCTTTAACCAGACAACTAAAACACATTTTTCTACAATCAGTTGTCAAGTCCTGAATTCCATGATCGCATTCATCCCAGGAAGATTTTTTTCTTTAAATTCAAAATTCTGACCAATTTAAAAGCTCACAGCACCTGGTATTCCAAGTGAGTCTCCTGCACACGTACTAACCAGGCCCATGCCTGCCTGGCTTCCAAGATCTGATGAGATTGGGCACTCCCAGGCAGGCATGGCCGTGAGCTGGAGTACAGTATAGAAAACATAGTATATATAGATTTGTCACAATTTTAAACAACTTCAGCAACAAAGGCAACTTTCTTTAACCAGACAACTAAAACACATTTTTCTACAATCAGTTGTCAAGTCCTGAATTCCATGATCGCATTCATCCCAGGAAGATTTTTTTCTTTAAATTCAAAATTCTGACCAATTTAAAAGCTCACAGCACCTGGCATTCCAAGTGAGTCTCCTGCACATGTACTAACCAGGCCCGTGCCTGCTTGGCTTCCAAGATCTGACGAGATTGGGCACTCTCAGGCGGGTATGGCCGTGAGCTGGAGTACGGTATAGAAAACATAGTATATATAGATTTGTCACAATTTTAAACAACTTCAGCAACAAAGGCAACTTTCTTTAACCAGACAACTAAAACACATTTTTCTACAATCAGTCGTCAAGTCCTGAATTCCATGATTGCATTCATCCCAGGAAGATTTTTTTCTTTAAATTCAAAATTCTGACCAATTTAAAAGCTCACAGCACCTGGTATTCCAAGTGAGTCTCCCGCACATGTACTAACCATGCCCGTGCCTGCTTGGCTTCCAAGATCTGATGAGATTGGGCACTCCCAGGTAGGTATGGCCGTGAGCTGGAGTACAGCATAGAAAACATAGTATATATAGATTTGTCACAATTTTAAACAACTTCAGCAACAAAGGCAACTTTCTTTAACCAGACAACTAAAACACATTTTTCTACAATCAGTTGTCAAGTCCTGAATTCCATGATCGCATTCATCCCAGGAAGATTTTTTTCTTTAAATTCAAAATTCTGACCAATTTAAAAGCTCACAGCACCTGGTATTCCAAGTGAGTCTCCTGCACATGTACTAACCAGGCCCGTGCCTGCTTGGCTTCCAAGATCTGATGAGACTGGGCACTCCCAGGCAGGTATGGCCGCGAGCTAGAGCACGTCATAGAAAACATAGTATATATAGATTTGTCACAATTTTAAACAACTTCAGCAACAAAGGCAACTTTCTTTAACCAGACAACTAAAACACATTTTTCTACAATCAGTCGTCAAGTCCTGAATTCCATGATCACATTCATCCCAGGTAGATTTTTTTTCTTTAAATTCAAAATTCTGACCAATTTAAACGCTCACAGCACCTGGTATTCCAAGTGAGTCTCCTGCACATGTACTAACCAGGCCCATGCCTGCCTGGCTTCCAAGATCTGATGAGATTGGGCACTCCCAGGCAGGCATGGCCGTGAGCTGGAGTACAGTATAGAAAACATAGTATATATAGATTTGTCACAATTTTAAACAACTTCAGCAACAAAGGCAACTTTCTTTAACCAGACAACTAAAACACATTTTTCTACAATCAGTCGTCAAGTCCTGAATTCCATGATCGCATTCATCCCAGGTAGATTTTTTTCTGTCAATTCAAAATTCTGACCAATTTAAAAGCTCACAGCACCTGGTGTTCCAAGTGAGTCTCCTGCGCACGTACTAACCAGGCCCGCGCCTGCTTGGCTTCCAAGATCTGACGAGATTGGGCACTCCCAGGCAGGTATGGCCGTGAGCTGGAGCAGAGTATAGAAAACATAGTATATATAGATTTGTCACAATTTTAAACAACTTCAGCAACAAAGGCAACTTTCTTTAACCAGACAACTAAAACACATTTTTCTACAATCAGTTGTCAAGTCCTGAATTCCATGATCGCATTCATCCCAGGAAGATTTTTTTCTTTAAATTCAAAATTCTGACCAATTTAAAAGCTCACAGCACCTGGTATTCCAAGTGAGTCTCCTGCACATGTACTAACCAGGCCCATGCCTGCCTGGCTTCCAAGATCTGATGAGATTGGGCACTCCCAGGCAGGCATGGCCGTGAGCTAGAGTACAGTATAGAAAACATAGTATATATAGATTTGTCACAATTTTAAACAACTTCAGCAACAAAGGCAACTTTCTTTAACCAGACAACTAAAACACATTTTTCTACAATCAGTTGTCAAGTCCTGAATTCCATGATCGCATTCATCCCAGGAAGATTTTTTTCTTTAAATTCAAAATTCTGACCAATTTAAAAGCTCACAGCACCTGGCATTCCAAGTGAGTCTCCTGCACATGTACTAACCAGGCCCGTGCCTGCTTGGCTTCCAAGATCTGACGAGATTGGGCACTCTCAGGCGGGTATGGCCGTGAGCTGGAGTACGGTATAGAAAACATAGTATATATAGATTTGTCACAATTTTAAACAACTTCAGCAACAAAGGCAACTTTCTTTAACCAGACAACTAAAACACATTTTTCTACAATCAGTCGTCAAGTCCTGAATTCCATGATTGCATTCATCCCAGGAAGATTCTTTTCTTTAAATTCAAAATTCTGACCAATTTAAAAGCTCACAGCACCTGGTATTCCAAGTGAGTCTCCCGCACATGTACTAACCATGCCCCTGCCTGCTTGGCTTCCAAGATCTGATGAGATTGGGCACTCCCAGGCAGGTATGGCCGTGAGCCGGAGTACAGTATAGAAACATAGTATATATAGATTTGTCACAATTTTAAACAACTTCAGCAACAAAGGCAACTTTCTTTAACCAGACAACTAAAACACATTTTTCTACAATCAGTCGTCAAGTCCTGAATTCAATGATTGCATTCATCCCAGGAAGATTTTTTTCTTTAAATTCAAAATTCTGACCAATTTAAAAGCTCACAGCACCTGGTATTCCAAGTGAGTCTCCCGCACATGTACTAACCAGGCCCGTGCCTGCCTGGCTTCCAAGATCTGATGAGATTGGGCACTCCCAGGCAGGTATGGCCGTGAGCTGGAGTACAGTATAGAAAACATAGTATATATAGATTTGTCACAATTTTAAACAACTTCAGCAACAAAGGCAACTTTCTTTAACCAGACAACTAAAACACATTTTTCTACAATCAGTCGTCAAGTCCTGAATTCCATGATCGCATTCATCCCAGGTAGATTTTTTTCTGTCAATTCAAAATTCTGACCAATTTAAAAGCTCACAGCACCTGGTGTTCCAAGTGAGTCTCCTGCGCACGTACTAACCAGGCCCGCGCCTGCTTGGCTTCCAAGATCTGACGAGATTGGGCACTCCCAGGCAGGTATGGCCGTGAGCTGGAGCAGAGTATAGAAAACATAGTATATATAGATTTGTCACAATTTTAAACAACTTCAGCAACAAAGGCAACTTTCTTTAACCAGACAACTAAAACACATTTTTCTACAATCAGTTGTCAAGTCCTGAATTCCATGATCGCATTCATCCCAGGAAGATTTTTTTCTTTAAATTCAAAATTCTGACCAATTTAAAAGCTCACAGCACCTGGTATTCCAAGTGAGTCTCCTGCACATGTACTGACCAGGCCCGTGCCTGCTCGGCTTGCAAGATCTGACGAGATTGGGCACTCTCAGGCGGGTATGGCCGTGAGCTGGAGTACGGTATAGAAAACATAGTATATATAGATTTGTCACAATTTTAAACAACTTCAGCAACAAAGGCAACTTTCTTTAACCAGACAACTAAAACACATTTTTCTACAATCAGTCGTCAAGTCCTGAATTCCATGATTGCATTCATCCCAGGAAGATTTTTTTCTTTAAATTCAAAATTCTGACCAATTTAAAAGCTCACAGCACCTGGTATTCCAAGTGAGTCTCCTGCACATGTACTAACCAGGCCCATGCCTGCTTGGCTTCCAAGATCTGATGAGATTGGGCACTCCCAGGCAGGTATGGCCGTGAGCTGGAGTACAGTATAGAAAACATGGTATATATAGATTTGTCACAATTTTAAACAACTTCAGCAACAAAGGCAACTTTCTTTAACCAGACAACTAAAACACATTTTTCTACAATCAGTTGTCAAGTCCTGAATTCCATGATCGCATTCATCCCAGGAAGATTTTTTTCTTTAAATTCAAAATTCTGACCAATTTAAAAGCTCACAGCACCTGGTATTCCAAGTGAGTCTCCTGCACATGTACTAACCAGGCCCGTGCCTGCTTGGCTTCCAAGATCTGACAAGATTGGGCACTCTCAGGCGGGTATGGCCGTGAGCTGGAGTACGGTATAGAAAACATAGTATATATAGATTTGTCACAATTTTAAACAACTTCAGCAACAAAGGCAACTTTCTTTAACCAGACAACTAAAACACATTTTTCTACAATCAGTCGTCAAGTCCTGAATTCCATGATTGCATTCATCCCAGGAAGATTTTTTTCTTTAAATTCAAAATTCTGACCAATTTAAAAGCTCACAGCACCTGGTATTCCAAGTGAGTCTCCCGCACATGTACTAACCATGCCCGTGCCTGCTTGGCTTCCAAGATCTGATGAGATTGGGCACTCCCAGGCAGGTATGGCCGTGAGCTAGAGCATGTCATAGAAAACATAGTATATATAGATTTGTCACAATTTTAAACAACTTCAGCAACAAAGGCAACTTTCTTTAACAAGACAAGTACAACACATTTTTATACAATCAGTCGTCAAGTCCTGAATTCCATGATCACATTCATCCCAGGTAGATTTTTTTTCTTTAAATTCAAAATTCTGACCAATTTAAAAGCTCACAGCACCTGGTATTCCAAGTGAGTCCCCTGCACATGTACTAACCAGGCCCATGCCTGCTTGGCTTCCAAGATCTGATGAGATTGGGCACTCCCAGGCAGGTATGGCCGTGAGCTGGAGTACAGTATAGAAAACATAGTATATATAGATTTGTCACAATTTTAAACAACTTCAGCAACAAAGGCAACTTTCTTTAACCAGACAACTAAAACACATTTTTCTACAATCAGTTGTCAAGTCCTGAATTCCATGATCGCATTCATCCCAGGAAGATTTTTTTCTTTAAATTCAAAATTCTGACCAATTTAAAAGCTCACAGCACCTGGTATTCCAAGTGAGTCTCCTGCACATGTACTAACCAGGCCCGTGCCTGCCTGGCTTCCAAGATCTGATGAGATTGGGCACTCTCAGGCGGGTATGGCCGTGAGCTGGAGTACGGTATAGAAAACATAGTATATATAGATTTGTCACAATTTTAAACAACTTCAGCAACAAAGGCAACTTTCTTTAACCAGACAACTAAAACACATTTTTCTACAATCAGTCGTCAAGTCCTGAATTCCATGATTGCATTCATCCCAGGAAGATTTTTTTCTTTAAATTCAAAATTCTGACCAATTTAAAAGCTCGCAGCACCTGGTATTCCAAGTGAGTCTCCCGCACATGTACTAACCATGCCCGTGCCTGCTTGGCTTCCAAGATCTGATGAGATTGGGCACTCCCAGGCAGGTATGGCCGTGAGCCGGAGCACAGTATAGAAACATAGTATATATAGATTTGTCACAATTTTAAACAACTTCAGCAACAAAGGCAACTTTCTTTAACCAGACAACTAAAACACATTTTTCTACAATCAGTCGTCAAGTCCTGAATTCCATGATCGCATTCATCCCAGGTAGATTTTTTTTCTGTCAATTCAAAATTCTGACCAATTTAAAAGCTCACAGCACCTGGTGTTCCAAGTGAGTCTCCTGCGCACGTACTAACCAGGCCCGCGCCTGCTTGGCTTCCAAGATCTGACGAGATTGGGCACTCCCAGGCAGGTATGGCCGTGAGCTGGAGTACAGTATAGAAAACATAGTATATATAGATTTGTCACAATTTTAAACAACTTCAGCAACAAAGGCAACTTTCTTTAACCAGACAACTAAAACACATTTTTCTACAATCAGTTGTCAAGTCCTGAATTCCATGATCGCATTCATCCCAGGAAGATTTTTTTCTTTAAATTCAAAATTCTGACCAATTTAAAAGCTCACAGCACCTGGTATTCCAAGTGAGTCTCCTGCACATGTACTAACCAGGCCCGTGCCTGCTCGGCTTCCAAGATCTGATGAGATTGGGCACTCTCAGGCGGGTATGGCCGTGAGCTGGAGTACGGTATAGAAAACATATTATATATAGATTTGTCACAATTTTAAACAACTTCAGCAACAAAGGCAACTTTCTTTAACCAGACAACTAAAACACATTTTTCTACAATCAGTCGTCAAGTCCTGAATTCCATGATTGCATTCATCCCAGGAAGATTTTTTTCTTTAAATTCAAAATTCTGACCAATTTAAAAGCTCACAGCACCTGGTATTCCAAGTGAGTCTCCCGCACATGTACTAACCAGGCCCCTGCCTGCTTGGCTTCCAAGATCTGATGAGATTGGGCACTCCCAGGCAGGTATGGCCGTGAGCTGGAGTACAGTATAGAAAACATAGTATATATAGATTTGTCACAATTTTAAACAACTTCAGCAACAAAGGCAACTTTCTTTAACCAGACAACTAAAACACATTTTTCTACAATCAGTTGTCAAGTCCTGAATTCCATGATCGCATTCATCCCAGGAAGATTTTTTTCTTTAAATTCAAAATTCTGACCAATTTAAAAGCTCACAGCACCTGGTATTCCAAGCGAGTCTCCTGCACATGTACTAACCAGGCCCGTGCCTGCTCGGCTTCCAAGATCTGACGAGATTGGGCACTCTCAGGCGGGTATGGCCGTGAGCTGGAGTACGGTATAGAAAACATAGTATATATAGATTTGTCACAATTTTAAACAACTTCAGCAACAAAGGCAACTTTCTTTAACCAGACAACTAAAACACATTTTTCTACAATCAGTCGTCAAGTCCTGAATTCCATGATCGCATTCATCCCAGGTAGATTTCTTTTCTGTCAATTCAAAATTCTGACCAATTTAAAAGCTCACAGCACCTGGTGTTCCAAGTGAGTCTCCTGCGCACGTACTAACCAGGCCCGCGCCTGCTTGGCTTCCAAGATCTGACGAGATTGGGCACTCCCAGGCAGGTATGGCCGTGAGCTGGAGTACAGTATAGAAAACATAGTATATATAGATTTGTCACAATTTTAAACAACTTCAGCAACAAAGGCAACTTTCTTTAACCAGACAACTAAAACACATTTTTCTACAATCAGTTGTCAAGTCCTGAATTCCATGATCGCATTCATCCCAGGAAGATTTTTTTCTTTAAATTCAAGATTCTGACCAATTTAAAAGCTCACAGCACCTGGTATTCCAAGTGAGTCTCCTGCACATGTACTAGCCAGGCCCGTGCCTGCTTGGCTTCCAAGATCTGACGAGATTGGGCACTCTCAGGTGGGTATGGCCGCGAGCTGGAGTACGGTATAGAAAACATAGTATATATAGATTTGTCACAATTTTAAACAACTTCAGCAACAAAGGCAACTTTCTTTAACCAGACAACTAAAACACATTTTTCTACAATCAGTCGTCAAGTCCTGAATTCCATGATTGCATTCATCCCAGGAAGATTTTTTTCTTTAAATTCAAAATTCTGACCAATTTAAAAGCTCACAGCACCTGGTATTCCAAGTGAGTCTCCCGCACATGTACTAACCATGCCCGTGCCTGCTTGGCTTCCAAGATCTGATGAGATTGGGCACTCCCAGGCAGGTATGGCCGTGAGCCGGAGTACAGCATAGAAACATAGTATATATAGATTTGTCACAATTTTAAACAACTTCAGCAACAAAGGCAACTTTCTTTAACCAGACAACTAAAACACATTTTTCTACAATCAGTCGTCAAGTCCTGAATTCAATGATTGCATTCATCCCAGGAAGATTTTTTTCTTTAAATTCAAAATTCTGACCAATTTAAAAGCTCACAGCACCTGGTATTGCAAGTGAGTCTCCCGCACATGTACTAAGCAGGCCCGTGCCTGCCTGGCTTCCAAGATCTGATGAGATTGGGCACTCCCAGGCAGGTATGGCCGTGAGCTGGAGCACAGTATAGAAAACATAGTATATATAGATTTGTCACAATTTTAAACAACTTCAGCAACAAAGGCAACTTTCTTTAACCAGACAACTAAAACACATTTTTCTACAATCAGTTGTCAAGTCCTGAATTCCATGATCGCATTCATCCCAGGAAGATTTTTTTCTTTAAATTCAAAATTCTGACCAATTTAAAAGCTCACAGCACCTGGTATTCCAAGTGAGTCTCCTGCACATGTACTAACCAGGCCCGTGCCTGCTCGGCTTCCAAGATCTGACGAGATTGGGCACTCTCAGGCGGGTATGGCCGTGAGCTGGAGTACGGTATAGAAAACATAGTATATATAGATTTGTCACAATTTTAAACAACTTCAGCAACAAAGGCAACTTTCTTTAACCAGACAACTAAAACACATTTTTCTACAATCAGTCGTCAAGTCCTGAATTCCATGATTGCATTCATCCCAGGAAGATTTTTTTCTTTAAATTCAAAATTCTGACCAATTTAAAAGCTCACGGGACCTGGTATTCCAAGTGAGTCTCCTTCACATGGACCAACCAGGCCCGTGCCCGCTTGGCTTCCAAGATCTGACGAGATTGGGCACTCCCAGGCAGGTATGGCTGTGAGCTGGAGTACAGCATAGAAAACATAGTATATATAGATTTGTCACAATTTTAAACAACTTCAGCAACAAAGGCAACTTTCTTTAACCAGACAACTAAAACACATTTTTCTACAATCAGTCGTCAAGTCCTGAATTCCATGATCGCATTCATCCCAGGTAGATTTTTTTTCTTTAAATCCAAAATTCTGACCAATTTAAAAGCTCACAGCACCTGGTATTCCAAGTGAGTCTCCTGCACATGTACTGACCAGGCCCACGCCTGCTCGGCCTCCAAGATCTGATGAGATTGGGCACTCCCAGGCAGGTATGGCCGTGAGCTGGGGTACAGTATAGAAAACATAGTATATATAGATTTGTCACAATTTTAAACAACTTCAGCAACAAAGGCAACTTTCTTTAACCAGACAACTAAAACACATTTTTCTACAATCAGTCGTCAAGTCCTGAATTCCATGATCGCATTCATCCCAGGTAGATTTTTTTCTTTAAATCCAAAACTCTGACCAATTTAAAAGCTCACAGCACCTGGTACTCCAAGTGAGTCTCCCGCACACGCACTAACCAAGCCCATGCCTGCTTGGCTTCCAAGATCTGACGAGATTGGGCACTCCCAGGTAGGTATGGCCGTGAGCCGGAGTACAGCATAGAAAACATAGTATATATAGATTTGTCACAATTTTAAACAACTTCAGCAACAAAGGCAACTTTCTTTAACCAGACAACTAAAGCACATTTTTCTACAATCAGTCGTCAAGTCCTGAATTCCATGATCGCATTCATCCCAGGTAGATTTTTTTTCTGTCAATTCAAAATTCTGACCAATTGAAAAGCTCACAGCACCTGGTAATCCAAGCGAGTCTCCTGCACATGTACTCACCAGGCCCATGCCTGCTTGGCTTCCAAGATCTGACGAGACTGGGCACTCCCAGGCAGGTATGGCTGTGAGCTGGAGTACAGTATAGAAAACATAGTATATATAGATTTGTCACAATTTTAAACAACTTCAGCAACAAAGGCAACTTTCTTTAACCAGACAACTAAAACACATTTTTCTACAATCAGTCGTCAAGTCCTGAATTCCATGATCGCATTCATCCCAGGTAGATTTTTTTCTTTAAATCCAAAATTCTGACCAATTTAAAAGCTCACAGCACCCGGTATTCCAAGTGAGTCTCCTGCACACGTACTAACCAGGCCCACGCCTGCTTGGCTTCCAAGATCTGATGAGATTGGGCACTCCCAGGCAGGTGTGGCCGTGAGCTGAGTGCCTACATAGAAAACATGGTATTTATAGATTTGTCACAATTTTAAACAACTTCAGCAACAAAGGCAACTTTCTTTAACCAGACAACTAAAACACATTTTTCTACAATCAGTCGTCAAGTCCTGAATTCCATGATCGCATTCATCCCAGGTAGATTTTTTTTCTTTAAATCCAAAATTCTGACAAATTTAAAAGCTCACAGCACCTGGTATTCCAAGTGAGTCTCCTGCACATGTACTGACCAGGCCCACGCCTGCTTGGCCTCCAAGATCTGATGAGATTGGGCACTCCCAGGCAGGTATGGCCGTGAGCCGGAGCACGGTATAGAAAACATAGTATATATAGATTTGTCACAATTTTAAACAACTTCAGCAACAAAGGCAACTTTCTGTAACCAGACAACTAAAACACATTTTTCTACAATCAGACGTCAAGTCCTGAATTCCATGATCGCATTTATCCCAGGTAGATTTTTTTCTTTAAATCCAAAATTCTGACCAATTTAAAAGCTCACAGCACCCGGTATTCCAAGTGAGTCTCCTGCACATGTACTAACCAGGCCCATGCCCGCTTGGTTTCCAAGATCTGATGAGATTGGGCACTCCCAGGCAGGTATGGCCGTGAGCCGGAGCACAGTATAGAAAACATAGTATATATAGATTTGTCACAATTTTAAACAACTTCAGCAACAAAGGCAACTTTCTTTAACCAGACAACTAAAACACATTTTTCTACAATCAGTCGTCAAGTCCTGAATTCCATGATCGCATTCATCCCAGGTAGATTTTTTTCTTTAAATCCAAAATTCTGACCAATTTAAAAGCTCAAGGGACCTGGTATTCCAAGTGAGTCTCCTTCACATGTACCAACCAGGCCCGTGCCCGCTTGGCTTCCAAGATCTGACGAGATTGGGCACTCCCAGGCAGGTATGGCTGTGAGCTGGAGTACAGCATAGAAAACATAGTATATATAGATTTGTCACAATTTTAAACAACTTCAGCAACAAAGGCAACTTTCTTTAACCAGACAACTAAAACACATTTTTCTACAATCAGTCGTCAAGTCCTGAATTCCATGATCGCATTCATCCCAGGTAGATTTTTTTTCTTTAAATCCAAAATTCTGACCAATTTAAAAGCTCACAGCACCTGGTATTCCAAGTGAGTCTCCTGCACATGTGCTGACCAGGCCCGCACCTGCTCGGCCTCCAAGATCTGATGAGACTGGGCACTCCCAGGCAGGTATGGCCGTGAGCTGGGGTACAGTATAGAAAACATAGTATATATAGATTTGTCACAATTTTAAACAACTTCAGCAACAAAGGCAACTTTCTTTAACCAGACAACTAAAACACATTTTTCTACAATCAGTCGTTAAGTCCTGAATTCCATGATCGCATTCATCCCAGGTAGATTTTTTTTCTGTCAATTCAAAATTCTGACCAATTTAAAAGCTCACCGGACCTGGTGTTCCAAGTGGGTCTCCTGCACATGTACTAACCAGCCCCATGCCTGCTTGGCTTCCAAGATCTGACGAGATTGGGCACTCCCAGGCAGGTATGGCCGCGAGCCGGAGTACAGTATAGAAAACATAGTATATATAGATTTGTCACAATTTTAAACAACTTCAGCAACAAAGGCAACTTTCTTTAACCAGACAACTAAAACACATTTTTCTACAATCAGTTGTCAAGTCCTGAATTCCATGATCGCATTCATCCCAGGAAGATTTTTTTCTTTAAATTCAAAATTCTGACCAATTTAAAAGCTCACAGCACCTGGTATTCCAAGTGAGTCTCCTGCACATGTACTGACCAGGCCCACACCTGCTTGGCTTCCAAGATCTGATGAGATTGGGCACTCCCAGGCAGGTATGGCCGTGAGCTGAACGAGTATATAGAAAACATGGTATTTATAGATTTGTCCAATTTTCAACAACTTCAGCAACAAATGCAACTTTCTTTAACCAGACAACTAAAACACATTTTTCTACAATCAGTCGTCAAGTCCTGAATTCCATGATCGCATTCATCCCAGGTAGATTTTTTTTCTGTCAATTCAAAATTCTGACCAATTTAAAAGCTCACAGCACCTGGTATTCCAAGTGAGTCCCCTGCAAATGTACTAACCAGGCCCACGCCTGCTTGGCTTCCAAGATCCGACGAGATTGGGCACTCCCAGGCAGGTATGGCCGTGAGCTGGAACGCAGCATAGAAAACATAGTATATATAGATTTGTCACAATTTTAAACAACTTCAGCATCAAAGGCAACTTTCTTTAACCAGACAACTAAAACACATTTTTCTACAATCAGTCGTCAAGTCCTGAATTCCATGATCGCATTCATCCCAGGTAGATTTTTTTCTTTAAATCCAAAACTCTGACCAATTTAAAGGCTCACAGCACCTGGTATTCCAAGTGAGTCTCCTGCACACATACTAACCAGGCCCATGCCTGCTTGGCTTCCAAGATCTGATGAGATTGGGCAGTCCCAGGCAGGTATGGCCGTGAGCCGGAGCGCGGTATAGAAAACATAGTATATATAGATTTGTCACAATTTTAAACAACTTCAGCAACAAAGGTAACTTTCTTTAACCAGACAACTAAAACACATTTTTCTACAATCAGTCGTCAAGTCCTGAATTCCATGATCGCATTCATCCCAGGTAGATTTTTTTCTTTAAATCCAAAATTCTGACCAATTTAAAAGCTCACAGCACCCGGTATTCCAAGTGAGTCTCCTGCACACGTACTAACCAGGCCCATGCCTGCTTGGCTTCCAAGATCTGATGGGATTGGGCACTCCCAGGCAGGTGTGGCCGTGAGCTGAGTGCCTACATAGAAAACATGGTATTTATAGATTTGTCACAATTTTAAACAACTTCAGCAACAAAGGCAACTTTCTTTAACCAGACAACTAAAACACATTTTTCTACAATCAGTCGTCAAGTCCTGAATTCCATGATCGCATTCATCCCAGGTAGATTTGTTTTCTTTAAATCCAAAATTCTGACCAATTTAAAAGCTCACAGCACCCGGTATTCCAAGTGAGTCTCCTGCACATGTACTAACCAGGCCCATGCCCGCTTGGCTTCCAAGATCTGATGAGATTGGGCACTCCCAGGCAGGTATGGCCGTGAGCCGGAGCACAGTATAGAAAACATAGTATATATAGATTTGTCACAATTTTAAACAACTTCAGCAACAAAGGCAACTTTCTTTAACCAGACAACTAAAACACATTTTTCTACAATCAGTCGTCAAGTCCTGAATTCCATGATCGCATTCATTCCAGGTAGATTTTTTTCTTTAAATCCAAAACTCTGACCAATTTAAAAGCTCACAGCACCTGGTATTCCAAGTGAGTCTCCTGCACATGTACCAACCAGGCCCGTGCCCGCTTGGCTTCCAAGATCTGACGAGATTGGGCACTCCCAGGCAGGTATGGCTGTGAGCTGGAGTACAGCATAGAAAACATAGTATATATAGATTTGTCACAATTTTAAACAACTTCAGCAACAAAGGCAACTTTCTTTAACCAGACAACAAAAACACATTTTTCTACAATCAGTCGTCAAGTCCTGAATTCCATGATCGCATTCATCCCAGGTAGATTTTTTTTCTTTAAATCCAAAATTCTGACCAATTTAAAAGCTCACAGCACCTGGTATTCCAAGTGAGTCTCCTGCACTTATACTGACCAGGCCCACGCCTGCTCAGCCTCCAAGATCTGATGAGACTGGGCACTCCCAGGCAGGTATGGCCGTGAGCTGGGGTACAGTATAGAAAACATAGTATATATAGATTTGTCACAATTTTAAACAACTTCAGCAACAAAGGCAACTTTCTTTAACCAGACAACTAAAACACATTTTTCTACAATCAGTCGTCAAGTCCTGAATTCCATGATCGCATTCATCCCAGGAAGATTTTTTTCTTTAAATTCAAAATTCTGACCAATTTAAAAGCTCACAGCACCTGGTATTCCAAGTGAGTCTCCTGCACATGTACTGACCAGGCCCACACCTGCTTGGCTTCCAAGATCTGATGAGATTGGGCACTCCCAGGCAGGTATGGCCGTGAGCTGAACGACTATATAGAAAACATGGTATTTATAGATTTGTCCAATTTTCAACAACTTCAGCAACAAATGCAACTTTCTTTAACCAGACAACTAAAACACATTTTTCTACAATCAGTCGTCAAGTCCTGAATTCCATGATCGCATTCATCCCAGGTAGATTTTTTTTCTGTCAATTCAAAATTCTGACCAATTTAAAAGCTCACAGCACCTGGTATTCCAAGTGAGTCCCCTGCAAATGTACTAACCAGGCCCACGCCTGCTTGGCTTCCAAGATCCGACGAGATTGGGCACTCCCAGGCAGGTATGGCCGTGAGCTGGAACACAGCATAGAAAACATAGTATATATAGATTTGTCACAATTTTAAACAACTTCAGCATCAAAGGCAACTTTCTTTAACCAGACAACTAAAACACATTTTTCTACAATCAGTCGTCAAGTCCTGAATTCCATGATCGCATTCATCCCAGGTAGATTTTTTTCTTTAAATCCAAAACTCTGACCAATTTAAAAGCTCACAGCACCTGGTATTCCAAGTGAGTCTCCTGCACACGTACTAACCAGGCCCATGCCTGCTTGGCTTCCAAGATCTGATGAGATTGGGCACTCCCAGGCAGGTATGGCCGTGAGCCGGAGCGCGGTATAGAAAACATAGTATATATAGATTTGTCACAATTTTAAACAACTTCAGCAACAAAGGTAACTTTCTTTAACCAGACAACTAAAACACATTTTTCTACAATCAGTCGTCAAGTCCTGAATTCCATGATCGCATTCATCCCAGGTAGATTTGTTTTCTTTAAATCCAAAATTCTGACCAATTTAAAAGCTCACAGCACCCGGTATTCCAAGTGAGTCTCCTGCACATGTACTAACCAGGCCCATGCCCGCTTGGCTTCCAAGATCTGATGAGATTGGGCACTCCCAGGCAGGTATGGCCGTGAGCCGGAGCACAGTATAGAAAACATAGTATATATAGATTTGTCACAATTTTAAACAACTTCAGCAACAAAGGCAACTTTCTTTAACCAGACAACTAAAACACATTTTTCTACAATCAGTCGTCAAGTCCTGAATTCCATGATCGCATTCATTCCAGGTAGATTTTTTTCTTTAAATCCAAAACTCTGACCAATTTAAAAGCTCACAGCACCTGGTATTCCAAGTGAGTCTCCTGCACATGTACCAACCAGGCCCGTGCCCGCTTGGCTTCCAAGATCTGACGAGATTGGGCACTCCCAGGCAGGTATGGCCGTGAGCTGGGGTACAGTATAGAAAACATAGTATATATAGATTTGTCACAATTTTAAACAACTTCAGCAACAAAGGCAACTTTCTTTAACCAGACAACTAAAACACATTTTTCTACAATCAGTCGTCAAGTCCTGAATTCCATGATCGCATTCATCCCAGGTAGATTTTTTTCTTTAAATCCAAAATTCTGACCAATTTAAAAGCTCACAGCACCTGGTATTCCAAGTGAGTCTCCTGCACTTGTACTGACCAGGCCCACGCCTGCTCAGCCTCCAAGATCTGATGAGATTGAGCACTCCCAGGCAGGTATGGCCGTGAGCTGGGGTACAGTATAGAAAACATAGTATATATAGATTTGTCACAATTTTAAACAACTTCAGCAACAAAGGCAACTTTCTTTAACCAGACAACTAAAACACATTTTTCTACAATCAGTCGTCAAGTCCTGAATTCCATGATCGCATTCATCCCAGGAAGATTTTTTTCTTTAAATTCAAAATTCTGACCAATTTAAAAGCTCACAGCACCTGGTATTCCAAGTGAGTCTCCTGCACATGTACTGACCAGGCCCACACCTGCTTGGCTTCCAAGATCTGATGAGATTGGGCACTCCCAGGCAGGTATGGCCATGAGCTGAACGAGTATATAGAAAACATGGTATTTATAGATTTGTCCAATTTTCAACAACTTCAGCAACAAATGCAACTTTCTTTAACCAGACAACTAAAACACATTTTTCTACAATCAGTCGTCAAGTCCTGAATTCCATGATCGCATTCATCCCAGGTAGATTTTTTTTCTGTCAATTCAAAATTCTGACCAATTTAAAAGCTCACAGCACCTGGTATTCCAAGTGAGTCCCCTGCAAATGTACTAACCAGGCCCATGCCTGCTTGGCTTCCAAGATCTGATGAGATTGGGCACTCCCAGGCAGGTATGGCCGTGAGCCGGAGCGCGGTATAGAAAACATAGTATATATAGATTTGTCACAATTTTAAACAACTTCAGCAACAAAGGTAACTTTCTTTAACCAGACAACTAAAACACATTTTTCTACAATCAGTCGTCAAGTCCTGAATTCCATGATCGCATTCATCCCAGGTAGATTTTTTTCTTTAAATCCAAAATTCTGACCAATTTAAAAGCTCACAGCACCCGGTATTCCAAGTGAGTCTCCTGCACACGTACTAACCAGGCCCATGCCTGCTTGGCTTCCAAGATCTGATGAGATTGGGCACTCCCAGGCAGGTGTGGCCGTGAGCTGAGTGCCTACATAGAAAACATGGTATTTATAGATTTGTCACAATTTTAAACAACTTCAGCAACAAAGGCAACTTTCTTTAACCAGACAACTAAAACACATTTTTCTACAATCAGTCGTCAAGTCCTGAATTCCATGATCGCATTCATCCCAGGTAGATTTGTTTTCTTTAAATCCAAAATTCTGACCAATTTAAAAGCTCACAGCACCCGGTATTCCAAGTGAGTCTCCTGCACATGTACTAACCAGGCCCATGCCCGCTTGGCTTCCAAGATCTGATGAGATTGGGCACTCCCAGGCAGGTATGGCCGTGAGCCGGAGCACAGTATAGAAAACATAGTATATATAGATTTGTCACAATTTTAAACAACTTCAGCAACAAAGGCAACTTTCTTTAACCAGACAACTAAAACACATTTTTCTACAATCAGTCGTCAAGTCCTGAATTCCATGATCGCATTCATTCCAGGTAGATTTTTTTCTTTAAATCCAAAACTCTGACCAATTTAAAAGCTCACAGCACCTGGTATTCCAAGTGAGTCTCCTGCACATGTACCAACCAGGCCCGTGCCCGCTTGGCTTCCAAGATCTGACGAGATTGGGCACTCCCAGGCAGGTATGGCTGTGAGCTGGAGTACAGCATAGAAAACATAGTATATATAGATTTGTCACAATTTTAAACAACTTCAGCAACAAAGGCAACTTTCTTTAACCAGACAACTAAAACACATTTTTCTACAATCAGTCGTCAAGTCCTGAATTCCATGATCGCATTCATCCCAGGAAGATTTTTTTCTTTAAATTCAAAATTCTGACCAATTTAAAAGCTCACAGCACCTGGTATTCCAAGTGAGTCTCCTGCACATGTACTGACCAGGCCCACACCTGCTTGGCTTCCAAGATCTGATGAGATTGGGCACTCCCAGGCAGGTATGGCCGTGAGCTGAACGACTATATAGAAAACATGGTATTTATAGATTTGTCCAATTTTCAACAACTTCAGCAACAAATGCAACTTTCTTTAACCAGACAACTAAAACACATTTTTCTACAATCAGTCGTCAAGTCCTGAATTCCATGATCGCATTCATCCCAGGTAGATTTTTTTTCTGTCAATTCAAAATTCTGACCAATTTAAAAGCTCACAGCACCTGGTATTCCAAGTGAGTCCCCTGCAAATGTACTAACCAGGCCCACGCCTGCTTGGCTTCCAAGATCCGACGAGATTGGGCACTCCCAGGCAGGTATGGCCGTGAGCTGGAATGCAGCATAGAAAACATAGTATATATAGATTTGTCACAATTTTAAACAACTTCAGCATCAAAGGCAACTTTCTTTAACCAGACAACTAAAACACATTTTTTTACAATCAGTCGTCAAGTCCTGAATTCCATGATCGCATTCATCCCAGGAAGATTTTTTTCTTTAAATTCAAAATTCTCACCAATTTAAAAGCTCACAGCACCTGGTACTCCAAGTGAGTCTCCTGCACATGTACTAACCAGGCCCATGCCTGCTTGGCTTCCAAGGTCTGATGAGATTGGGCACTCCCAGGCAGGTATGGCCGTGAGCTGAACGACTATATAGAAAACATGGTATTTATAGATTTGTCCAATTTTCAACAACTTCAGCAACAAATGCAACTTTCTTTAACCAGACAACTAAATCACATTTTTCTACAATCAGTCGTCAAGTCCTGAATTCCATGATCGCATTCATCCCAGGTAGATTTTTTTTCTTTAAATCCAAAATTCTGACCAATTTAAAAGCTCACAGCACCTGGTATTCCAAGTGAGTCTCCTGCACATGTACTGACCAGGCCCACGCCTGCTTAGCCTCCAAGATCTGATGAGATTGGGCACTCCCAGGCAGGTATGGCCGTGAGCCGGAGCACAGTATAGAAAACATAGTATATATAGATTTGTCACAATTTTAAACAACTTCAGCAACAAAGGCAACTTTCTTTAACCAGACAACTAAAACACATTTTTCTACAATCAGTCGTCAAGTCCTGAATTCCATGATCGCATTCATCCCAGGTAGATTTTTTTTCTGTCAATTCAAAATTCTGACCAATTTAAAAGCTCACGGCACCTGGTATTCCAAGTGAGTCCCCTGCACATGTACTGACCAGGCCCGTGCCCGCTTGGCTTCCAAGATCTGACGAGATTGGGCACTCCCAGGCAGGTATGGCTGTGAGCTGGAGTACAGCATAGAAAACATAGTATATATAGATTTGTCACAATTTTAAACAACTTCAGCAACAAAGGCAACTTTCTTTAACCAGACAACAAAAACACATTTTTCTACAATCAGTCGTCAAGTCCTGAATTCCATGATCGCATTCATCCCAGGTAGATTTTTTTTCTTTAAATCGAAAATTCTGACCAATTTAAAAGCTCACAGCACCTGGTATTCCAAGTGAGTCTCCTGCACTTGTACTGACCAGGCCCACGCCTGCTCAGCCTCCAAGATCTGATGAGATTGGGCACTCCCAGGCAGGTATGGCCGTGAGCTGGGGTACAGTATAGAAAACATAGTATATATAGATTTGTCACAATTTTAAACAACTTCAGCAACAAAGGCAACTTTCTTTAACCAGACAACTAAAACACATTTTTCTACAATCAGTCGTCAAGTCCTGAATTCCATGATCGCATTCATTCCAGGAAGATTTTTTTCTTTAAATTCAAAATTCTGACCAATTTAAAAGCTCACAGCACCTGGTATTCCAAGTGAGTCTCCTGCACATGTACTGACCAGGCCCACACCTGCTTGGCTTCCAAGATCTGATGAGATTGGGCACTCCCAGGCAGGTATGGCCATGAGCTGAACGAGTATATAGAAAACATGGTATTTATAGATTTGTCCAATTTTCAACAACTTCAGCAACAAATGCAACTTTCTTTAACCAGACAACTAAAACACATTTTTCTACAATCAGTCGTCAAGTCCTGAATTCCATGATCGCATTCATCCCAGGTAGATTTTTTTTCTGTCAATTCAAAATTCTGACCAATTTAAAAGCTCACAGCACCTGGTATTCCAAGTGAGTCCCCTGCAAATGTACTAACCAGGCCCATGCCTGCTTGGCTTCCAAGATCTGATGAGATTGGGCACTCCCAGGCAGGTATGGCCGTGAGCCGGAGCGCGGTATAGAAAACATAGTATATATAGATTTGTCACAATTTTAAACAACTTCAGCAACAAAGGCAACTTTCTTTAACCAGACAACTAAAACACATTTTTCTACAATCAGTCGTCAAGTCCTGAATTCCATGATCGCATTCATCCCAGGTAGATTTTTTTCTTTAAATCCAAAATTCTGACCAATTTAAAAGCTCACAGCACCCGGTATTCCAAGTGAGTCTCCTGCACACGTACTAACCAGGCCCATGCCTGCTTGGCTTCCAAGATCTGATGAGATTGGGCACTCCCAGGCAGGTGTGGCCGTGAGCTGAGTGCCTACATAGAAAACATGGTATTTATAGATTTGTCACAATTTTAAACAACTTCAGCAACAAAGGCAACTTTCTTTAACCAGACAACTAAAACACATTTTTCTACAATCAGTCGTCAAGTCCTGAATTCCATGATCGCATTCATCCCAGGTAGATTTGTTTTCTTTAAATCCAAAATTCTGACCAATTTAAAAGCTCACAGCACCCGGTATTCCAAGTGAGTCTCCTGCACATGTACTAACCAGGCCCATGCCCGCTTGGCTTCCAAGATCTGATGAGATTGGGCACTCCCAGGCAGGTATGGCCGTGAGCCGGAGCACAGTATAGAAAACATAGTATATATAGATTTGTCACAATTTTAAACAACTTCAGCAACAAAGGCAACTTTCTTTAACCAGACAACTAAAACACATTTTTCTACAATCAGTCGTCAAGTCCTGAATTCCATGATCGCATTCATCCCAGGTAGATTTTTTTTCTTTAAATCCAAAATTCTGACCAATTTAAAAGCTCACAGCACCTGGTATTCCAAGTGAGTCTCCTGCACATGTACTGACCAGGCCCACGCCTGCTTAGCCTCCAAGATCTGATGAGATTGGGCACTCCCAGGCAGGTATGGCCGTGAGCCGGAGCACAGTATAGAAAACATAGTATATATAGATTTGTCACAATTTTAAACAACTTCAGCAACAAAGGCAACTTTCTGTAACCAGACAACTAAAACACATTTTTCTACAATCAGTCGTCAAGTCCTGAATTCCATGATCGCATTTATCCCAGGTAGATTTTTTTCTTTAAATCCAAAATTCTGACCAATTTAAAAGCTCACGGGACCTGGTATTCCAAGTGAGTCTCCTTCACATGTACCAACCAGGCCCGTGCCCGCTTGGCTTCCAAGATCTGACGAGATTGGGCACTCCCAGGCAGGTATGGCTGTGAGCTGGAGTACAGCATAGAAAACATAGTATATATAGATTTGTCACAATTTTAAACAACTTCAGCAACAAAGGCAACTTTCTTTAACCAGACAACTAAAACACATTTTTCTACAATCAGTCGTCAAGTCCTGAATTCCATGATCGCATTCATCCCAGGTAGATTTTTTTTCTTTAAATCCAAAATTCTGACCAATTTAAGAGCTCACAGCACCTGGTATTCCAAGCGAGTCTCCTGCACATGTACTGACCAGGCCCACGCCTGCTCGGCCTCCAAGATCTGATGAGATTGGGCACTCCCAGGCAGGTATGGCCGTGAGCTGGGGTACAGTATAGAAAACATAGTATATATAGATTTGTCACAATTTTAAACAACTTCAGCAACAAAGGCAACTTTCTTTAACCAGACAACTAAAACACATTTTTCTACAATCAGTCGTCAAGTCCTGAATTCCATGATCGCATTTATCCCAGGTAGATTTTTTTCTTTAAATCCAAAATTCTGACCAATTTAAAAGCACACAGCACCCGGTATTCCAAGTGAGTCTCCTGCACATGTACTAACCAGGCCCATGCCCGCTTGGCTTCCAAGATCTGATGAGATTGGGCACTCCCAGGCAGGTATGGCCGTGAGCCGGAGCACAGTATAGAAAACATAGTATATATAGATTTGTCACAATTTTAAACAACTTCAGCAACAAAGGCAACTTTCTTTAACCAGACAACTAAAACACATTTTTCTACAATCAGTCGTCAAGTCCTGAATTCCATGATCGCATTCATCCCAGGTAGATTTTTTTTCTGTCAATTCAAAATTCTGACCAATTTAAAAGCTCACGGCACCTGGTATTCCAAGTGAGTCTCCTGCACATGTACTGACCAGGCCCACGCCTGCTTGGCTTCCAAGATCTGACGAGATTGGGCACTCCCAGGCAGGTATGGCCGTGAGCCGGAGTACAGTATAGAAAACATAGTATATATAGATTTGTCACAATTTTAAACAACTTCAGCAACAAAGGCAACTTTCTTTAACCAGACAACTAAAACACATTTTTCTACAATCAGTCGTCAAGTCCTGAATTCCATGATCGCATTCATCCCAGGAAGATTTTTTTCTTTAAATTCAAAATTCTGACCAATTTAAAAGCTCACAGCACCTGGCATTCCAAGTGAGTCTCCCGCACATGTACTGACCAGGCCCACACCTGCTCGGCTTCCAAGATCCGATGAGATTGGTCACTCCCAGGCAGGTATGGCCGTGAGCTGAATGGCTATATAGAAAACATGGTATTTATAGATTTGTCCAATTTTCAACAACTTCAGCAACAAAGGCAACTTTCTGTAACCAGACAACTAAAACACATTTTTCTACAATCAGTCGTCAAGTCCTGAATTCCATGATCGCATTCATCCCAGGTAGATTTTTTTTCTTTAAATCCAAAATTCTGACCAATTTAAAAGCTCACAGCACCTGGTATTCCAAGTGAGTCTCCTGCACATGTACTAACCAGGCCCACGCCTGCTTGGCCTCCAAGATCTGATGAGATTGGGCACTCCCAGGCAGGTATGGCCGTGAGCCGGAGCACAGTATAGAAAACATAGTATATATAGATTTGTCACAATTTTAAACAACTTCAGCAACAAAGGCAACTTTCTGTAACCAGACAACTAAAACACATTTTTCTACAATCAGTCGTTAAGTCCTGAATTCCATGATCGCATTCATCCCAGGTAGATTTTTTTTCTGTCAATTCAAAATTCTGACCAATTTAAAAGCTCACGGCACCTGGTATTCCAAGCGAGTCTCCTGCACATGTACTAGCCAGGCCCATGCCTGCTTGGCTTCCAAGATCTGACGAGATTGGGCACTCCCAGGCAGGTATGGCCGTGAGCCAGAGTACAGCGTAGAAAACATAGTATATATAGATTTGTCACAATTTTAAACAACTTCAGCAACAAAGGCAACTTTCTTTAACCAGACAACTAAAACACATTTTTCTACAATCAGTCGTCAAGTCCTGAATTCCATGATTGCATTCATCCCAGGTAGATTTTTTTTCTGTCAATTCAAAATTCTGACCAATTTAAAAGCTCACAGCACCTGGTATTCCAAGTGAGTCTCCTGCACATGTACTGACCAGGCCCACACCTGCTTGGCTTCCAAGATCTGATGAGATTGGGCACTCCCAGGCAGGTATGGCCGTGAGCCAGAGTACAGTATAGAAAACATAGTATATATAGATTTGTCACAATTTTAAACAACTTCAGCAACAAAGGCAACTTTCTTTAACCAGACAACTAAAACACATTTTTCTACAATCAGTCGTCAAGTCCTGAATTCCATGATCACATTCATCCCAGGAAGATTTTTTTCTTTAAATTCAAAATTCTGACCAATTTAAAAGCTCACAGCACCTGGTATTCCAAGTGAGTCTCCTGCACATGCACTAACCAGGCCCATGCCTGCCTGGCTTCCAAGATCTGATGAGATTGGGCACTCCCAGGCAGGTATGGCCGTGAGCCGGAGTACAGTATAGAAAACATAGTATATATAGATTTGTCACAATTTTAAACAACTTCAGCAACAAAGGCAACTTTCTTTAACCAGACAACTAAAACACATTTCTCTACAATCAGTCGTCAAGTCCTGAATTCCATGATCGCATTCATCCCAGGTAGATTTTTTTTCTGTCAATTCAAAATTCTGACCAATTTAAAAGCTCACAGCACCTGGTATTCCAAGTGAGTCTCCTGCACATGTACTGACCAGGCCCACACCTGCTTGGCTTCCAAGATCTGATGAGATTGGGCACTCCCAGGCAGGTATGGCCGTGAGCTGAACAACTATATAGAAAACATGGTATTTATAGATTTGTCCAATTTTCAACAACTTCAGCAACAAATGCAACTTTCTTTAACCAGACAACTAAAACACATTTTTCTACAATCAGTCGTCAAGTCCTGAATTCCATGATCGCATTCATCCCAGGTAGATTTTCTTTCTGTCAATTCAAAATTCTGACCAATTTAAAAGCTCACAGCACCTGGTATTCCAAGTGAGTCTCCTGCAAATGTACTAACCAGGCCCACGCCTGCTTGGCTTCCAAGATCCGACGAGATTGGGCACTCCCAGGCAGGTATGGCCGTGAGCTGGAATGCAGCATAGAAAACATAGTATATATAGATTTGTCACAATTTTAAACAACTTCAGCATCAAAGGCAACTTTCTTTAACCAGACAACTAAAACACATTTTTTTACAATCAGTCGTCAAGTCCTGAATTCCATGATCGCATTCATCCCAGGAAGATTTTTTTCTTTAAATTCAAAATTCGCACCAATTTAAAAGCTCACAGCACCTGGTACTCCAAGTGAGTCTCCTGCACATGTACTAACCAGGCCCATGCCTGCTTGGCTTCCAAGGTCTGATGAGATTGGGCACTCCCAGGCAGGTATGGCCGTGAGCTGAACGACTATATAGAAAACATGGTATTTATAGATTTGTCCAATTTTCAACAACTTCAGCAACAAATGCAACTTTCTTTAACCAGACAACTAAAACACATTTTTCTACAATCAGTCGTCAAGTCCTGAATTCCATGATCGCATTCATCCCAGGTAGATTTTTTTCTTTAAATCCAAAACTCTGACCAATTTAAAAGCTCACAGCACCCGGTATTCCAAGTGAGTCTCCTGCACATGTACTAACCAGGCCCATGCCTGCTTGGCTTCCAAGATATGATGAGATTGGGCACTCCCAGGCAGGTGTGGCCGTGAGCTGAGTGCCTACATAGAAAACATGGTATTTATAGATTTGTCACAATTTTAAACAACTTCAGCAACAAAGGCAACTTTCTTTAACCAGACAACTAAATCACATTTTTCTACAATCAGTCGTCAAGTCCTGAATTCCATGATCGCATTCATCCCAGGTAGATTTTTTTTCTTTAAATCCAAAATTCTGACCAATTTAAAAGCTCACAGCACCTGGTATTCCAAGTGAGTCTCCTGCACATGTACTGACCAGGCCCACGCCTGCTTAGCCTCCAAGATCTGATGAGATTGGGCACTCCCAGGCAGGTATGGCCGTGAGCCGGAGCACAGTATAGAAAACATAGTATATATAGATTTGTCACAATTTTAAACAACTTCAGCAACAAAGGCAACTTTCTGTAACCAGACAACTAAAACACATTTTTCTACAATCAGTCGTCAAGTCCTGAATTCCATGATCGCATTTATCCCAGGTAGATTTTTTTCTTTAAATCCAAAATTCTGACCAATTTAAAAGCTCACGGGACCTGGTATTCCAAGTGAGTCTCCTTCACATGTACCAACCAGGCCCGTGCCCACTTGGCTTCCAAGATCTGACGAGATTGGGCACTCCCAGGCAGGTATGGCTGTGAGCTGGAGTACAGCATAGAAAACATAGTATATATAGATTTGTCACAATTTTAAACAACTTCAGCAACAAAGGCAACTTTCTTTAACCAGACAACTAAAACACATTTTTCTACAATCAGTCGTCAAGTCCTGAATTCCATGATCGCATTCATCCCAGGTAGATTTTTTTTCTTTAAATCCAAAATTCTGACCAATTTAAGAGCTCACAGCACCTGGTATTCCAAGCGAGTCTCCTGCACATGTACTGACCAGGCCCACGCCTGCTTGGCTTCCAAGATCTGACGAGATTGGGCACTCCCAGGCAGGTATGGCTGTGAGCTGGAGTACAGCATAGAAAACATAGTATATATAGATTTGTCACAATTTTAAACAACTTCAGCAACAAAGGCAACTTTCTTTAACCAGACAACTAAAACACATTTTTCTACAATCAGTCGTCAAGTCCTGAATTCCATGATCGCATTCATCCCAGGTAGATTTTTTTTCTTTAAATCCAAAATTCTGACCAATTTAAGAGCTCACAGCACCTGGTATTCCAAGCGAGTCTCCTGCACATGTACTGACCAGGCCCACGCCTGCTCGGCCTCCAAGATCTGATGAGATTGGGCACTCCCAGGCAGGTATGGCCGTGAGCTGGGGTACAGTATAGAAAACATAGTATATATAGATTTGTCACAATTTTAAACAACTTCAGCAACAAAGGCAACTTTCTTTAACCAGACAACTAAAACACATTTTTCTACAATCAGTCGTCAAGTCCTGAATTCCATGATCGCATTCATCCCAGGTAGATTTTTTTTCTGTCAATTCAAAATTCTGACCAATTTAAAAGCTCACGGCACCTGGTATTCCAAGTGAGTCTCCTGCACATGTACTGACCAGGCCCATGCCTGCTTGGCTTCCAAGATCTGACAAGATTGGGCACTCCCAGGCAGGTATGGCCGTGAGCCGGAGTACAGTATAGAAAACATAGTATATATAGATTTGTCACAATTTTAAACAACTTCAGCAACAAAGGCAACTTTCTTTAACCAGACAACTAAAACACATTTTTCTACAATCAGTCGTCAAGTCCTGAATTCCATGATCGCATTCATCCCAGGAAGATTTTTTTCTTTAAATTCAAAATTCTGACCAATTTAAAAGCTCACAGCACCTGGCATTCCAAGTGAGTCTCCCGCACATGTACTGACCAGGCCCACACCTGCTCGGCTTCCAAGATCCGATGAGATTGGTCACTCCCAGGCAGGTATGGCCGTGAGCTGAATGACTATATAGAAAACATGGTATTTATAGATTTGTCCAATTTTCAACAACTTCAGCAACAAAGGCAACTTTCTGTAACCAGACAACTAAAACACATTTTTCTACAATCAGTCGTCAAGTCCTGAATTCCATGATCGCATTCATCCCAGGTAGATTTTTTTTCTTTAAATCCAAAATTCTGACCAATTTAAAAGCTCACAGCACCTGGTATTCCAAGTGAGTCTCCTGCACATGTACTAACCAGGCCCACGCCTGCTTGGCCTCCAAGATCTGATGAGATTGGGCACTCCCAGGCAGGTATGGCCGTGAGCCGGAGCACAGTATAGAAAACATAGTATATATAGATTTGTCACAATTTTAAACAACTTCAGCAACAAAGGCAACTTTCTGTAACCAGACAACTAAAACACATTTTTCTACAATCAGTCGTTAAGTCCTGAATTCCATGATCGCATTCATCCCAGGTAGATTTTTTTTCTGTCAATTCAAAATTCTGACCAATTTAAAAGCTCACGGCACCTGGTATTCCAAGCGAGTCTCCTGCACATGTACTAACCAGGCCCATGCCTGCTTGGCTCCCAAGATCTGACGAGATTGGGCACTCCCAGGCAGGTATGGCCGTGAGCCAGAGTACAGCGTAGAAAACATAGTATATATAGATTTGTCACAATTTTAAACAACTTCAGCAACAAAGGCAACTTTCTTTAACCAGACAACTAAAACACATTTTTCTACAATCAGTCGTCAAGTCCTGAATTCCATGATTGCATTCATCCCAGGTAGATTTTTTTTCTGTCAATTCAAAATTCTGACCAATTTAAAAGCTCACAGCACCTGGTATTCCAAGTGAGTCTCCTGCACATGTACTGACCAGGCCCACACCTGCTTGGCTTCCAAGATCTGATGAGATTGGGCACTCCCAGGCAGGTATGGCCGTGAGCCAGAGTACAGTATAGAAAACATAGTATATATAGATTTGTCACAATTTTAAACAACTTCAGCAACAAAGGCAACTTTCTTTAACCAGACAACAAAAACACATTTTTCTACAATCAGTCGTCAAGTCCTGAATTCCATGATCACATTCATCCCAGGAAGATTTTTTTCTTTAAATTCAAAATTCTGACCAATTTAAAAGCTCACAGCACCTGGTATTCCAAGTGAGTCTCCTGCACATGCACTAACCAGGCCCATGCTTGCCTGGCTTCCAAGATCTCATGAGATTGGGCACTCCCAGGCAGGTATGGCCGTGAGCCGGAGTACAGTATAGAAAACATAGTATATATAGATTTGTCACAATTTTAAACAACTTCAGCAACAAAGGCAACTTTCTTTAACCAGACAACTAAAACACATTTCTCTACAATCAGTCGTCAAGTCCTGAATTCCATGATCGCATTCATCCCAGGTAGATTTTTTTTCTGTCAATTCAAAATTCTGACCAATTTAAAAGCTCACAGCACCTGGTATTCCAAGTGAGTCTCCTGCAAATGTACTAACCAGGCCCACGCCTGCTTGGCTTCCAAGACCCGACGAGATTGGGCACTCCCAGGCAGGTATGGCTGTGAGCTGGAATACAGCATAGAAAACATAGTATATATAGATTTGTCACAATTTTAAACAACTTCAGCAACAAAGGCAACTTTCTTTAACCAGACAACTAAAACACATTTTTCTACAATCAGTCGTCAAGTCCTGAATTCCATGATCGCATTCATCCCAGGAAGATTTTTTTCTTTAAATTCAAAATTCTGACCAATTTAAAAGCTCACAGCACCTGGTATTCCAAGTGAGTCTCCTGCACATGTACTAACCAGGCCCGTGCCTGCTTGGCTTCCAAGATCTGATGAGATTGGGCACTCCCAGGCAGGTATGGCCGTGAGCCGGAGCACAGTATAGAAAACATAGTATATATAGATTTGTCACAATTTTAAACAACTTCAGCAACAAAGGCAACTTTCTTTAACCAGACAACTAAAACACATTTTTCTACAATCAGTCGTCAAGTCCTGAATTCCATGATCGCATTCATCCCAGGTAGATTTTTTTCTTTAAATCCAAAATTCTGACCAATTTAAAAGCTTGCAGCACCTGGTATTCCAAGTGAGTCTCCTGCACATGTACCAACCAGGCACATGCCCGCTTGGCTTCCAAGATCTGATGAGATTGGGTACTCCCAGGCAGGTATGGCCGTGAGCCGGAGCACAGTATAGAAAACATAGTATATATAGATTTGTCACAATTTTAAACAACTTCAGCAACAAAGGCAACTTTCTTTAACCAGACAACTAAAACACATTTTTCTACAATCAGTCGTCAAGTCCTGAATTCCATGATCGCATTCATCCCAGGTAGATTTTTTTCTTTAAATCCAAAATTCTGACCAATTTAAAAGCTTGTAGCACCTGGTATTCCAAGTGAGTCTCCTGCACATGTACTGACCAGGCCCGTGCCTGCTTGGCTTCCAAGATCCGACGAGACTGGGCACTCCCAGGCAGGTATGGCCGTGAGCTGAGTGACCACATAGAAAACATAGTATATATAGATTTGTCACAATTTTAAACAACTTCAGCAACAAAGGCAACTTTCTTTAACCAGACAACTAAAACACATTTTTCTACAATCAGTCGTCAAGTCCTGAATTCCATGATCGCATTCATCCCAGGTAGATTTTTTTTCTGTCAATCCAAAATTCTGACCAATTTAAAAGCTCACAGCACCTGGTATTCCAAGTGAGTCTCCACTAGAATAGACTCCAAACAAAAACCAGTAATATCTGCATTAACTCATGTGGTTCACTCCAGACTGACAGGTTGTTGGTCGCTAATTGTTTTAACAGCTTTTTCACCACTGTTGCCCCCTGTTGGTCAGCAAACTCCCCCCGCATTCAGGTCTGTACGGTTCTGACCATACCCAAACTCACTATGAGAAGCTAGGTGCTAAAAAGGACACTTTCTCTTTCACACCTGTCACTACTGTTGATGTGCTAAAAAACTAATTGCCCTTCGACCTAACAAGGCCACAGGCCTCGACAACATACCCACCCAGTTCCTCAGAGACGCAGCTGTCTCTATCGCCCCCGTGGTAACCCATTTGACAAATTTATCCATCAATCAGTGCCACGTCCCACAGGAACTCAAGACGGCGCGGGTTATCCCTCTGTATAAAAAAGGAAACAAATTAGAACCTGGCAACTACCGCCCTGTTTCCATCCTTTGCTCCATCTCAAAGGTTATGGAGAGAATAATCCAGGAGCAAATCAACCGCTACCTCGCCGAGCATAACCTCCTCTTTGAATTCCAATCGGGCTTCAGAACATCCCACTCCACTGACACATGCCTTATATATCTGACCGACTACATCAAGCGTGAAGTAGACTCGGGCAAATACTGCGGCATGGTCATGCTGGACCTCCAGAAGGCCTTTGACACCGTTAACCATTCAATCCTATTGAATAAACTAGGGGCGATTGGTTTTGATAGCACATCAACAAACTGGATGAAATCGTACCTAGAGCAGAGCCATTTTGGTGCCCTAGGCAAAATTATGATTTTGTGCCCCCCATACACGGCAAACATTATATATATAAAACATTAATAACAACAGCCATATGGCAGACCTTAAAAGTTTAATTATTCTTCAAAACAACTAGCACACTCTATACAATACAAATAATAATAAAATAAAATAAATAAATAAATAAATAAACAGAAATAAAACAGGGATACTGTTCAGATTAAGAGGAAATTAAAAGTCCTGACAGCTTCCACACAAACAATGCAAAACAGATACATAGCAAATAATTTTGCCATGATAGCTTACATTTAAAATGTTACACGTCTGGACTTCCTTGCAGCAAAGGCATCGATGTACAAATGATACCTGTCTTGAAAGCTCATGATTTATGCTTATTAAAGCAAGTCCATTGAGACGCTCTTGTGACATCGTGGATCTCAGCTAAGTTTTTATAAGCTTTAGTTTGGAGAAGCTCCTCTCTGCAGCAGCAACTGTCACGGTCGAGCTGAGGTGCGCACTGATAAATCGCCCCCTCCCCCCTCTCCTTGGATGGTCAAGGCATTGTGTTTCAGGTCATACCAAGAATGACAAACAACGGGGGGGGGGGGGGTTGTTTTTAATTTTTTCTGTATTTGTTTGTTTTTATTTTCTAGGCAGAGCATGAGGAAAGGGCACCCGTTGGGGCTATAAATTATAACTATTATTAGTTTATTTTATTTTCTATTTTTTTTTAATTTCTTTTAATTTTTTTTTTCGAGACTTGGAGTGGCGCCCCCTCCAGCTGGTGGCGCCCTAGGCAACCGCCTAGTTCGCCTATGCCTAGAGCCGGTTCTGACCTAGAGGGACGAGAACAAATGGTGGACATAAACGGAACCTTGTCCTCGTCCCTCCCTGTGAGCTGTGGGGTTCCTCAAGGCAGCATTCTGGGGCCGTTACTGTTCCTCCTATAAATTATCGACATGAATGCTGCCTGTAACTGCAAATTGTTCCTGTTTGCTGATGACTCAGCACTCCTGATTTCTGGAGAGGACAAAGTGCAGGTTGAGGAAGCTCTCAGCTCTGAGGTCACCAAAATCCGTACTTGGCATACCGATAACAAACTGTCACTACATCTTGGTAAAACCGAATCTATTCTTTTTGGGTCAAGACACTCTCTAAGTGAGATAAATGTTAATGATTTCAAGGTCACAGTCGATAATACAGTAATCTCGAGCAAAGAAGAGATTACCTATTTGGGCTGTGTTCTTGACAAATACCTGTCTGGTGATAGTATGGAAACTAAGGTGATCAAAAAAGTCAATCAGAGAACAAGATTTTTGGGCAGAATGTCTGCTTTTGTCAACAAAAGTGCTCTCCGGATGCTTGCTGGAGCCCTCGTTCAGCCCCTCTTTGACTATGCTAGCACCTCCTGGTATTCCAACATCAAAATGTCCCTGAAAACCAGGCTCCAAACCTCCCAAAACAAACTGATTCGGCTACTCCTCAATCTGGGGCCCATGACCCACCTACTTCCTGGACATTTTGCTAGCCTAAAATGGCTCAGGGTAGAAGACAGGGTTAAACAACTCAAAATGGGATTGGCATTTAAAATAGTCAATGCAGCTCTGCCCTCAGTCCCCTCAATCCCTGCATACCTGAATAAACACCTCCACAGATTTAGTGACACCCACAGCCACAACACTAGAGGGAGCTCAAACAACAACCTGATTACCCCCTCCTACAGGACCAACATGGGTAAATCATCTTTTTACAATACTGCCCCCCAAGGGTGGAATGGTTTGACTCCTGCCCTCAAAACATGCACCTCTTTGGCCTCCTTCAAAACGGCCCTAAAAATACACCTTTCAGGGGGGCAGAAACGGAGATAGTCATCACGACTCTCTCTGGATCAACCCCCCCTCCACCCCCTTTTTTGTCCACCTACGTTGCACATATTAAGTGTCTTTGTAATTTATTATTATTTTAATTTATTGTAATTTATGTAATTTATTTTCATTTTGCATCTGTGGTGTAATTTATTTCAAATTTATTTTTAGTTTGCATCTGTGGTGTAAAATTATTTTTATTTTTCTAATGTTATTTTGCATCAATTGAGTAATTTAATATTGGTTTTAGTTTTATTTGTATTGTTAAATGTCAACGATTTATGTACTAAGGACTTTCAACGGAAACAAGACCGCAAGGGCTTTTTTGAAATGCTCCTCTTAGACAGGATGTTTGACTGTACTTGTACTGTAATACATGCTACTGTGTGACTGTACTTGTACTCTAACATTCTATCTAATAAATATATTCATCATCATCCCACCTCTACACTAAACTCTCCTGTTACTCCTACTGCACACTTCACTGCTGTCCTACATGTCCTGCATACTTCTCTGCCACCCCAGACTTCCTCATGCAATACAACAGTACCTCATGCAGTACTACAGTACCTCATGCAGTACCACAGTTCCTCTCTGGACACCCTGTCCTAGGCTTTCTCTAGATCTACAAAGACACAATGCAGCTCCTTCTGACCTTCCCTGTACTTCTCCATTGCTAGCCTCAATGCTAACATCGCGTCTGTGGTACTTTTCATCAGCATGAAGCAATACTGCTGCTCACAAATACTCACTTCTGTCCTTAGTCTAGCCTCAAACACCTTTTCCCATAACTTCATCGTATCTCATCAGCTTTATCTCTCTATACAACTCTGTGTGTCTCCCTTCTTGGAAATGGACACCAGAACACTTCTCCTCCGTCAGATGACCTCTGTTTGACCTTTGACCTCGACCTTTGCCTTGCATCTCGTCTCCCTATACTCCTGTCTACTCTCTTCTGTCCTCTCAATGTCCCACTTCTTCATTGTTAACCCTCTGGATGCTGCTGGGGGTCGTCGTTAACCCTCTGGACGCTGCTGGGGGTCGTCGTTAACCCTCTGGATGCTGCTGGGGGTCGTCGTTAACCCTCTGGATGCTGCTTGGGGTCGTCGTTAACCCTCTGGACGCTGCTGGGGGTTGTCGTTAACCCTCTGGACGCTGCTGGGGGTCGTCGTTAACCCTCTGGACGCTGCTGGGGGTCGTCGTTAACCCTCTGGACGCTGCTGGGGGTCGTCGTTAACCCTCTGGATGCTGCTGGGGGTCGTCGTTAACCCTCTGGATGCTGCTTGGGGTCGTCGTTAACCCTCTGGACGCTGCTGGGGGTTGTCGTTAACCCTCTGGACGCTGCTGGGGGTCGTCGTTAACCCTCTGGACGCTGCTGGGGGTCGTCGTTAACCCTCTGGATGCTGCTGGGGGTCGTCGTTAACCCACGGGACGCTACTGGGGGTCGTCGTTAACCCTCTGGATGCTGCTGGGGGTTGTCGTTAACCCTCGGGACGCTGCTGGGGGTCGTCGTTAACCCTCTGGACGCTGCTGGGGGTCGTCGTTAACCCTCTGGATGCTGCTGGGGGTCGTCGTTAACCCTCTGGACGCTGCTGGGGGTCGTCGTTAACCCTCTGTACGCTGCTGGGGGTCGTCGTTAACCCGGGCCCCGACCAATCCGGTATGACTTTCTTATTTAAGGTTGAATTAATGTTTAAATCAGCAACGATTTGGCCCCGATGCCGTTCCGGATGCAACCCTCTGCATTTATCCGGGCTGGGAACCGGCTCAAGGGAGAAACTAGCAATGCTACGCTAGCTTCTGCTAACAGCACATCCCATGCTACCCAATTCTCAATGTTTCCAGCATCATTAGGAAAATGGAAATTTATCTCATGAGCCTAAGTTGGTGTTTATTTTGAAGAACGTTCCACTTTGGTGACGTCTTCTTTCTCCTGCAGTATTTCAGCAGCATCTGCCACATCATTGAGAACCACGGGAGGAACCTTCTGGTGCTGGTCGACAGCCAGAGTCACACCAAGGATGCCACCAGACTGCACTACCTGCTGACGCCCTGAGTGGGACTCAACGTGGTCAAGTTTGTGTGGAATAGCATGGGCGGGGTTTTCAACGTTGTTTTTCTGTCTCCAGTTTTACAGTGTATTAAAATGAACCTCCTTAAGTTTCTTTGTGTCCACGGTTGCAGATCCTGGTGGAACAGGACACGGGTCCCTCTCAACTTCATAAAATATGAACTTGTACTGTCCTAAATAAATACATCTATGCATTTAATTATTTTTTTAATTCTATGTATTTATTTTTGTTCTACTTGGAATAAAACAAATTAAAGTGATGCATCCATGGGAATATTGTGAATATTATTCAAATAAAAGTATTTTCAAATGCTGCATAACGTCATTCATTTATTCTGTGGTCAGCAGGTAACGTTTTAATACTCAAAACGTTCTCGCCTAAATCTGGATGAGATACACGGTTCTACATCTGTACATCATCTACATCACGCACACACACACGCGCGCGCACACACACGCACACACACACACACACACACGCACGCGCACACACACGCGCACACACACACACGCGCACACACACACACACGCACGCGCGCACACACACACACACGCGCACACACACACACACACGCACACACACGCACACACACACGCACACACACACACGCGCACACACACACACACACGCGCACACACACGCACACACACACACGCGCACACACACACACACGCGCACACACACACACACGCACACACACGCGCACACACACGCGCGCACACACACACACACACACACACGCACACACACACGCACACACACACACGCGCACACACACACACACACGCGCACACACACACACACACGCGCACACACACGCACACACACACACGCGCACACACACACACACGCGCACACACACACACACGCACACACACGCGCACACACACGCGCACACACACGCGCACACACACACACACACACACACCCCTCCCCGCTGTTCTGGGAACAGGGATTATGGCTTCATCAGGTTGAGATTGTCAAAAGCTCCGGCCGAAGGCGACGTAACGGAAACATAAATCCGCCGTTCAGAGTGCAAGTAAAAGACGAGTTTATCATTTCAGGTCCGACGAGGAGACAAGAACATATACCTTACTAAATAATATACATCAAAGACTTTAAGCAGAACTGGTCCAACGAAGCGGTAATAAATAGACGTGCTGAGTGCTGGGTTCAAACACACAGTTCTGGTTCCGGTTCGAGAACCTTCACTACGCAGCCCGACCCGACACCCTGATCCAGGAAGGGTTCCAGCCAGTTCATCTTGGGCTCCACAGCGGGCCTGAGACCCGAGAGGCTGGGAGTCACAGCTTCCGTTCTCCTTTGGTTCTGATCCGTTCCAGTCTGTGACGTCTCAGATTTCAGTCTGGCGACTTCCACTCCATCAGATGTCGCTGCCGATGGAGAGTCCACGCTTCCCGACTCGTCAAGACCCGGCCGCAAAACCAGCAGCGAAAGCGGGCCGCGGCGGCGCCGCCCGGAGAGCGCCTCCCCACGACTTCATACTTCTTCCCGCTCAGCCTGCGGAGCTTCAGCTTCAGCAGGAAGCGCTCCTGCACGCCGTTCTCGCTGCGCCCCGTGGAACCCGGCAGGACGTCTGCTGGCGCCGCCGCCTCGGCTGAGAGCGCGCTGGCGGTTCTCCGTGAGAGCACCACCCGCTGCACCGCCCCCCTGTACCTGCTGATGACCTCCATGATCCGGGCGACCTCGGGGACGTCGGCGTCCGGATGGTTCAGAACCACGACCGGCTGCTGTCCCGCCGGACGCTTCACCCGCTGGTACGGGTCCACGGCCACGAGCTTCAGGGTCCTCTCCAGGGCCTTGGGGGCTGGTTGCCACGGACACCCAGCGGGCGCTGGGGGGGGGCTGCGGAGGTGTGTCCCCCCCACCCCCCCCACACTCGGGTTGGGAAGGAGTGGAAGGTTCGAGTCTTCAGAGTTTCTCTGACCTGAAAAAACGTAACATTTAGATTCATTTCAAAACCGAACATTTAAATATGCCCCCCTACCTTCAGTGTGGGCCTCAGGGGGCGGGCCCTCGTTGGCCACGCCCCCCAGGACGACTGCCCCAGCAGCTGAGCCACTGAAGCCCCGGAGTGGCTCTTCTTGGCGTGATGATGTCACGCTCTTGGCCACGCCTCCGTCCGTCCCGTCGGGCCTGGCTGGCGGTGTGGAGGCGGGGTCAGTGCAGTGGAGAATGCGTGCCACCCCCTCCCCCGCCGCGCCGCCACACATGGCGCCCCCTCCGGAGGGAGACAAAGCGCTTTGAGGACCCCGCTGCTTCGATCCGACCTTTCCTCCTCGCTTTGGGGTTTTGGTTGTTGGTCCGACCCTGTGAATGGATTCCTGCTCGTTGCCGTCCCTTTTCCACCTCGCCTCGGGGGGGCGCTGGATCCGATCCCCCCGTTCACGGGTGCGTCCCGGAGACTCTCTCTGGACTGGACCGGAGACGTCCCTTTCTAGCTTTGGTGCACTTGCAGGATGGTTCAGGTCTGCCGGGCGTCCGTTTCGCTCAGCGCTTTGCCGGGACCACGCCTCCTTGGTCACGGCGTACGTTGCCACGGTGATCATGGTCGAGGTCTCGCTGCTCTCCGACCTCGGGAGACAATTGAAGTCTTTCACGAGGACGCTTTGAAGCGCCTCGGCCCACCCGTGGTCCCCCGTGTCTGCAGTCACCAGGAACCGCCGCGCCTCCTCCAGCGTTCGCTGCGGGTTCGACAAGGGGCAGTATCTATCCCAGAGCCCCGCCCCCGGCAGAGACAGGCCGTCTTCGCTCAGCCGGGACACGTCCCCAACTGCACTCGTCATTGTTGGACCTGGATCAGCTGGCTTCCTCTCCATGGCCTTCATCTCGCTGGTCTTCCTCGTCTTCCTCTGGTCACCGTCTTTAACGCGTTTCTTCATCGAGGACTTCTGAGAGGCCTCGTGGTCAGAGCGCCGACCCGACGCCGGGGGGGCCGCGTTCTGCCTGAGCTCCCTCACGCCCCCCGTGGAGAACCTCTGGCACGCTCTACAGGAGTACGAGTCCCCTGGGCGTGACGTGTCGCCAGGTGGGCGCTGGGCGGCGTCCGTGCGTTTCAGGACGTGAACCTGAAGGGAGGAGAACTCGTGCGTTCTAAAAGTGCACGTGTGGCAGGAGACGGCCAGCGGGCGCCCTTCGTGTTTGTCCTCTGAATGTGTCCCAATGTCCAGGCCGTCCCGGCCCTGGGGGCATGCGAGCCTGAGCGTGGCGGTGCTGTCGTCCTCCGAGGACGGCGCCGGCTGTGCTCGGGTCACGCCCCTCTTATCTGCTCTGGGCCTCGCTTATCTTCCCGCTGCACAGCAGGGGGCTGAGCGGCCGGCCTCCTGGCACGCCAAGCCCCCGTCCCCTTGGTGACGTCCCATTTGTTACCTGCCTGACAGGGAACCGGTCCGATCTCCGGATCCAGATTCTCCAGGTTCCTGAAAGTCCACAAAAGAGTTGAATGAGCAGCGGCTTCAGGTCCGAGGACGAAGCGCTCGCTGGACGGCTCCGCTAGCAGGACCACAGAAGAACTGCTGGATGGGTCTGGATGAGTAGAACTCTGGAGACGGGTCTGACTTAGGTCCATTAAGTTCGGAGAGGGACCCGGATCCCGTCTGGGTACAAAAACATCTGGATTCTCCCATTTACTATAATGGAGGCTTTAAAAAAATAATATCTTGTAATATCTGCATTAAATTCAGTCACCAAGAATCAGAGTCATAAAGGGGTCCGACCTGAACCACCATGGAACACGGTCTGGTTCTGATCCAGAATGAGGTCAGGAACAAATATTACATTTTAACATTAAACCATTTATGGATTCAAGAATCAGTTAAAAATAAAATCAGCTCTGGTTCACTTTTACTTTTCATGTTGGTGTATAAAGATACCAGAACAATCTAGAACCTTCTGGTGCCGATCCAGATCACCGTGTGGACGGTGGAGATCCAGTTAGGAGGGGAACGAGCTGCTTGGGGGAGGTCGAAGCCCCCCTAAAATAGGTCCAACGACGCCACTGTCTGTGAGTGAGTTCTAGTTTTATAATTTGACAGTCGATCCGTAAAGCGTCCTCAGTCCCAGCTCCTCCTCCTCCTGCTCCTCCTCCTCCTGCTCCTCCTCCTCCTCATCCTGCTCCTGCTCCTGCTCCTCCTCCTGCTCCTCCTTCTCCTGCTCCTCCTCCTGCTCCTCCTCCTGCTCCTCCTTCTCCTGCTCCTCCTCCTGCTCCTCCTCCTGCTCCTCCTTCTCCTGCTCCTCCTCCTGCTCCTCCTCCTGCTCCTCCTCCTCCTGCTCCTCCTCCTGCTCCTCCTTCTCCTGCTCCTCCTCCTGCTCCTCCTCCTGCTCCTCCTTCTCCTGCTCCTCCTCCTGCTCCTCCTGACAGCCCACCTGTTGCTGGCTGGACGCGGGAGCAACAACTCCATGCAGACACACCTGGCTCAAACACCTGAACGCCTGACAGCGACGCATCCGTTCCGCGTTCGAGTCCCGCAGCACCGGGGACCAGTTTGCTTTGAGCCTGTTTGTGGCAGCGCCGCCATCAAGCGCAGCGCAGCGCGGCGCGGCAGAGCGACGCGTCGCAGCGTTTATTACCTGAAGTGACGCGGCGCGGCGGAGCGATGCGTCGCAGCGTTTATTACCTGAAGTGACGCGGCGCGGCGCGGCGGAGCGACGCGTCGCAGCGTTTATTACCTGAAGTGACGCGGCGCGGCGCGGCGCGGCGCGGCGCGGCAAAGGCGAACAACTTGAAGTGCAGCGGAGACGAAGTTCCGCCCGAACCGGACTTCACCTGCGCGCCGCGTCCAACATCACGGGAGCGCGCGCTGCTCCGGGTTTACCTTCTTCCGCGGAGCCTGACAGCTCAGCGAGCGGCTGCCATGATGCTTCATCCGGGGACTTCAGCCCGAGCCGCTTTAGCCTTTAGCCTTTAGCCTCCTCCGCCGGCCCTCGTCACGTGACTCCTGAACCGCAGCATGCATAAAGTATATATAAAGTACACAGCACTGTATCTGTCCCACAGTACAATGCAGCACCTTAAAGTATATATAAAGTACACAGAAACTGTCCCACAGTACAATGCAGCATATTAAAGTATATATAAAGTACACAGCACTGTATCTGTCCCACAGTACAATGCAGCATCTTAAAGTATATATAAAGTACACAGTAACTGTCCCACAGTACAATGCAGCATATTAAAGTATATATAAAGTACACAGCACTGTATCTGTCCCACAGTACAATGCAGCATCTTAAAGTATATATAAAGTACACAGTAACTGTCCCACAGTACAATGCAGCATCTTAAAGTATATATAAAGTACACAGCAACTGTCCCACAGTACAATGCAGCATCTTAAAGTATATATAAAGTACACAGAAACTGCATCTGTCCCACAGTACAATGCAGCATCTAAAAGTATATATAAAGTACACAGAAACTGTCCCACAGTACAATGCAGCATCTTAAAGTATATATAAAGTACACAGAAACTGTCCCACAGTACAATGCAGCATCTTAAAGTATATATAAAGTACACAGCAACTGTCCCACAGTACAATGCAGCACCTTAAAGTATATATAAAGTACACAGAAACTGTCCCACAGTACAATGCAGCATCTTAAAGTATATATAAAGTACACAGAAACTGCATCTGTCCCACAGTACAATGCAGCACCTTAAAGTATATATAAAGTACACAGAAACTGTCCCACAGTACAATGCAGCATCTTAAAGTATATATAAAGTACACAGAAACTGTCCCACAGTACAATGCAGTATCTTAAAGTATATATAAAGTACACAGAAACTGTCCCACAGTACAATGCAGCATCTTAAAGTATATATAAAGTACACAGAAACTGTCCCACAGTACAATGCAGCATCTTAAAGTATATATAAAGTACACAGCACTGTATCTGTCCCACAGTACAATGCAGCATCTTAAAGTATATATAAAGTACACAGTAACTGCATCTGCCCCACAGTACAATGCAGCACCTTAAAGTATATATAAAGTACACAGTACACGCTGCCTGGATGCGTCTTGGCCGATTGAGGACAGAAACAGACCTGCAGGTCCCATAAACCGGCTGATTGATTACCGGTCTTCACATCTCTGCCCCCCCCCCCCCATCCAGCGGGGGTCTGTGTGGACTTTGGGTTCTCCCCGTGTCTGATTGGGTTCTCTCCAGGTTCTCCTCTCCGGGTCCAGATCTACAGCACGACATGATGATTTCATTCTACGTTTGATAAGAAGACTAAAAAACAGCCTGAGGAATCCGTCAATAGCTGTTTGACCGACGGGGACGAGACAGCGTACAGGTCAACCTGACACCGAATGTCCACAAGACAAAGGAACTGATCATGGACTTCAGGGAGGACAGGCCAGCCCCCGCCCCCCCCGTCATCGATGGAGCACGTGTGGACAGAGTCTCCACCTTCAGGTTTCTGGGGGCCCACATCTCCAGCTCCTTGTCCTGGTCCAACACCAAGACCTCGGTGAAGAAGAGAAGAAGAGGCTCCACCCCCTCCGGGCCCTCAGGAGGAGCAACTTGGACCAGAAGCTGCTGCTGGCCTTCAGTGTTCAGTGGAGAGTGTACTGACTTACTGCCTGGGGGTCTGGTACACACACACAGTACACAGTACAGAGTACACACAGTACAGAGTACACAGTACACTAGCTCCACTGTGGAGAAGAGGAAGTCAGTGCAGAGGGTCGTCAACACGGCCCAGAAAATCATCGGGGGCCCTCTGCCCTCCGTGGAGGACATCGCCAAATCTGCCTAAACAGATCCAGGGCCATCACAGGAGACCCCCCCCCCCCCCGCCCATCACCGGAGACCCCCCCACCCATCACAGGAGACACCCGCCCATCACCGGAGACCCCCCCGCCCATCACAGGAGACCCCTCACGCCCCGCCCATCACAGGAGACCCCCCCGCCCATCACCGGAGACCCCCCCACCCATCACAGGAGACCCCCCCCACCCCGCCCCGCCCATCACCGGAGACCCCCCCCCCCCCCCCCCATCACCGGAGACCCCTCACCCCCCCTTCACTATTTATTGTACTTGTGCCGAGCCTACTTAATTTTATTGCATCACTGTGTGAAATGATAATAAAGTGCTCTTCTATTCTATTCTACTCTAAAACTCTAAATTTGTATTTAAACTCTATTTTTTAAGAACAATGAAATGTAATTCCATGAAACAAGAAAGCAAGTTATTGATGCTGAAGCACAAAGAGAAGACCGACTATATTTAATAACTAATAATAATATAGTTATTTATCTGTGATCAGCTCTTTGTTCTGGCTGCATGTTGGACAATGTCCTCCGTCCTCAGGTGGGACGAGAGACAGACTCCGAGCAAACTTGAGTTCAGAAAACGTTTGGATCCACCAAGAGTCCAGTATCTATGACGTCATAGTGCACGGATTCTGATTGGTTCCGGGGGGACGTTCCGTGGAGCCAAACGGACTTTAACATTCGTCCCGCAGTTCCAGCTCGTATGACGTCACTTAAAACAGATTCCACGCGGACCTCCCGCGGCTTCTTCCCCATTGGCTGTCCGTGAAGCGTTCACGGAACCTCACCGGCGGCACCGCGGAGTTCGGGCGACTCGTTTACTTCCGGGAGGCTGTCGGGCGGTGCGAGCCGCAGCGCGCGCGCACCGACACGGCGCCGGTTCGCAGACATGGAGCTGGACGAGCAGTGGTGGAAAGGACACCTCGCTGCGGACATCTACCGGGCGCTGCGACGCAAAGTGAGTGACGTCACGGCCCCGCCGCGTTACACGCCGTCCCGCGTCAATGAGGTTTAAAGAAGTGCATCAGATCAGGAGACGTTTCGGACCCGCAATAGAGCTTCTAGAGACGCATACCTGCAGCCCTCACGCTCACCTCACCCACGGCTCACCCCGCTATCACCCGCCTCACCCCTCTATCACCCGCCTCACCACTCTATCACCCGTCTCACCCCTCTATCACCTGACTCACCCCTCTATCACCCGTCTCACCCCTCCATCACCCGCCTCACCCCTCTATCACCCGCCTCACCCCTCTATCACCCGCCTCACCCCTCCATCACCCGCCTCACCCCTCCATCACCCGACTCACCACTCTATCACCCGCCTCACCCCTCTATCACCCGTCTCACCACTCTATCACCCGTCTCACCCCTCTATCACCGGCCTCACCCCTCTATCACCCGTCTCACCACTCTATCACCCGTCTCACCCCTCTATCACCCGTCTCACCCCTCCATCACCCGCCTCACCACTCTATCACCCGTCTCACCACTCTATCACCCGTCTCACCCCTCTATCACCCGTCTCACCCCTCTATCACCCGACTCACCACTCTATCACCCGTCTCACCCCTCTATCACCCGTCTCACCCCTCTATCACCCGTCTCACCCCTCTATCACCCGTCTCACCACTCTATCACCCGTCTCACCCCTCTATCACCCGTCTCACCCCTCTAGTCGACAGAGACTTTGCATCATTCGGGAAAATGATGACGAAAAATAGCACTATCTCTCTGCAGGGGATGGATCTCATCCACTTGGATGGGTGAGGCATGGGTGAGTCCTTGGTGAGGTCTTGGTGAGGCTAATTAAATGGCAGTGCGGTGGACTCTTCCTCCCCTGAGCAGGAATTAGACGGCACACTCGTCTTCCTTTACTATGCACATGTGATTATAACCCTGCTCCCAGACGAGCTGACCGAGAGACACAGGTGAAGCCGTAACCTGTGACGCACCTGATGGTCCAGCTTCTTGTGTCGTCGCATTCTTTTATCAGTCTTAATCTGGAAAATGTTCTTTAAACAGCCCCCCCCCCCCCAGCGGTCACCAGTAACCAGTGGAGCCCGTAGAGCCAAAGACCGCACCTTCCCTGGTACAGGACCAGTGGACTGGACAAGTCCTTTGTCCCTCAGGACATCATTCTGTACAACTGCTCAATTGAGGGGAGGAGTAACAGGGGGGGGGGAGGCAGTAGCTAATAGCCAATAGAGTATATAACTGTGTACAACATACATACCCATTTATTTATTGCGAGAGTGTATGCGTATTTATGTTTCGATAACTGTGCTGCTAACTGATGCTGCTGGAACCTTGATTTCCTTGGAGGAGTCTTACCAAGGGATTAACAAAGATCCAGCTAGCTAGTTAGCTAGTTAGCTATTTGTCTGCTATTTGTACCACGAGATCTGAAACCCAACGTGTCGTCCAACAGGAGCTCACGCTGCCGTCCTACGCAGGCCAGTCCCCTAAGCTCAACTTGAGGCGCTACTTTGCAGACCTTGTGGCCATCGTCAGCAACCGCTTCAGGCTGTGTCCTGCAGCCAGACACCTCGCTGTGTACCTGCTGGACCTGTTCATGGACCGCTACGATGTCACGGTGCAACAGCTCCACATGGTCTCGTTCTCATGTCTGCTTCTGGCCAGTAAGTTCTGGACTGAGCTCATGCTGTGTAACGTGACTGTTTGGTCTCCTGGTGTGACCCTTTACCCCTCACTGCAGGCAAATTTGAGGAAAGGGAGGACCGGGTGCCCAAGCTGGAGAACCTGAACAGCCTGGCCTGCATGAGCTCCATGAACCTGGTCCTGACGAAGCAGGGGTTGCTTCACATGGAGCTGATCTTACTGGAAACCTTCCAGTGGAACTTGTACCTCCCTACAGCTGCTCATTTCATAGAATACTACCTGTCCACTGCTGTCCATGAGGGAGACCTTCATGACGGCTGGCCAATGGCCTGCTTGCAGAAGACCAAACTGTACATGGCAAAGTACGCTGACTACTTCCTGGAGGTTTCCTTACAAGGTACACTTTGTTTCACAAGAAGGTGTGACCTCAACAAAATCACAGCAGGTGGTCACATGGAGGTCTTTGGCACCTTGAGAAATGCTTCACTTTTCTCATTCATTGTGTTCATGTGATGTGAGAGACGGGGACTTTGACATCAGACGGCCCTTGTCTCTCTCTGCAACTGGGCTGGACCCAACCGTCCCTCTGGTCTCATCCTCCATCCTCAGGGCTGTTACTGCAGCAGCAGAAGCGGTGGGGCAACAAGCGTCCCGTTTCAGTGATGCCTGAAGCAGGCTGGGTGGCGGCTCGGGCCTTACCTCACGACAGCTTAGTCTTCTGTAAACTACGATACTACGGTGGAAGGACTGTGCCTATCTCTGGCTGTATCCGTCCATCCATCCGTCCGTGTGATCTTCTGGGGGCTGCAGGTGTAGTTCGGGTGTGACCTGCTCCATCCTCTGAGTAGAAGCGGGGGCCGGAGAGAGTTGATGTAGGTCACATGTGTCAAACCTGTCCAGTGGAGGGCCGAGACACTCCAGGTTTTCTTTCCAACCATCTCTCCAGCAGCTGATCTCACTAATGAGTTCCTCTCTCAAATCGGAGGTGTTGATAATTACAATCACCTGCTTCATTGGCCGGCTGGAAGGAAAACCTGTCTCAGCCCTCCACCGGACGGGTTTGACACCCCTGATGTAGGTGAGGTCTTGGGTAGCAACTACAGCTAAGACCACTGCATACGGTCAAAAGCACGGCTTCCTTGAGTTGAGGCAGGATTTCCCTGGAGATATAATTTGGCAGCAGCTTGCCATGTACGAGTCACACCTATAGTAGTAGACTGAATGTAGTTTATGCTGAGAGCAGCAGGGACAGCCGTCGGATGCAGGGAGGACCGCTGAGATGTGCATTTTAAAAACCGTATGACCTTCCATAAGTTATGAAATATCTAACTACATCAGAATCAGAAGTAATTTGTCAATGAGGGTTCACAGATTAGGACTTTTTCTCGGTGAAGTCTTGCAACATGTAACAGTAATGACAATAATAGATGCTAGCTACAGCGCTAGGCTGTAGCGTACGCCCTAGATTAGATGAAGTTACAAAGAACATACGAGTACAGAACACATCACAAAAACAGCAGCATCAGGAGTGGATACACAGATGTGTATTAACAGCAGTAAAACTAGTGTAATCACACAGTGCAAACAGAACAGTGCAAGTTACCGGTAGTAAAATGTTCATGAGTCTTACAGCCGAGGGGAAGAAGCTGTTCTTGTGGCGGGAGGTTCTGGTCCGGATGGACCGTAGCCTCCTGCCTGAGGGGAGAGGGTCAAAGAGTCCATGTCCAGGGTGAGAAGGGTCGGCTGTGATCCGACCTGCACGCCTCCGAGTCCTGGAGACATGCAGGTCCTGGAGCGATGGCAGCTTGCAGCCGATCACCTTCTCCGCAGCACGTACAATGCGCTGCAGTCTGTGTCTGTCCCTGGTGGTGGCGCCAGCGTACCACACGGTGATGGAGGAGGTGAGGACGGACTCCACGATGGAGGTGTAGAACTGCACCAACATCTGGGTCGGCAGCTTGAGTTTCCTCAGCTGCCGCAGGAAGTACATCCTCTGCTGAGCCTTCTTGATGAGGGAGCTGATGGTCGGCTCCCACTTGAGGTCCCGGGTGATGGTGGTGCCCAGGAAGCGGAAAGAGTCCACGATGGAGATGGGGGTAGGGGAGTCTGTGAGGGCGAGGGGGGACGGTGGGGCTGTGAGAGGGCTGGGGAGGTGGGGGGGAGTGTGTCTGGAGGCCTTTGATGAGGTGCCCTCCCTGTTGTGGGGTGACTGGAGAGTCCTGGGGGCGCGGTGGAGGGCTGGGCGATTGAAGCGGCAGCAATGCATGTTCAAATGTTTTACATTACGTTATGTAAACGGTTTGTTGGGTGTATTTCTACGGGGCGTGACGCAGGACGCTGCAGCTGAACTGCAGAGCGCCACGTTTCTCCAGCACAAATCCTGGTCTGATATCCGGCCATCATCAGGGGCTCTCTGCTGCACGCTGGGTAACCCACGCCGGGTCTGGACTGCAGTCGTGCGCACAATGTGGCTTCATTGTGAAGGAAGCAAGCCCTTCTGAACTCTTCCCGTCTTTTGCTTCCACTGTTCCAGCGGTTCTTTCAAACATGTTGCTACTCTCAAATTTAAAATTGGCAGGTTACTAAAAAACAATCATGTTCTCAGTGATATTTCCCATTGTCCCAATGTCTTTGGCTTCGACGTGGGGGACAGAATGAGGACGTATGGTGCCCTAGTGGAGGACAGCCGGATTCCTGGTCCACTGCTTCTCGTGATGGACGACTGTTTTCTCTCTCCTCTCAGATCATGTGTTTCTGTGTTTTGCTCCATCGCTGGTGGCTGCGTCATGCGTCGCCACCTCCCGTCTCACCCTCCACCTGTCCCCAACATGGCCGCCCAGGCTACATCGACTAACAGGCTACACATGGGAGAACCTGGTCGTGTGTGCTGAGAAGCTCCTCGTGTATGTATCTGTCTGTACACGCACACGCCACTGTTAAACACTCGATGTCCTGCACGCCACACTTTCACAGCAGAGGACGCATATCACCTGGTCTCCTCTTGAAATGAATCCAGAATCCTTTGTCCGACTATGTTGGACCGAACGACTGGAACCTGGTTTACTCGCCATGCTAACAATGCTGCTAAGCTAGTCGACTGAACTCTTAACTCTTTGCTAATTTTGCCCTATTTTCCAAGGCCTACACAATATTGTGTACAATGACTATGTACACAAGACTAATGTCTCTTCTTTCATCAGAAACACAAACTGCGTTCCTTCCGTTTTCCATTCACACCAAATTCGTGAAAAAAAGAAAACACTGATTTCACCAAAATCTGCGTTTTCCAACAGAAAACGGAGAAAACTAGCTTTTTGTTCAGAGACACATTTCTGGCTGATAGATTTCATTATTTATAATTTTTTTATTATTGCTTTCGTGACATCACACATCAACAGTTGTTTACTTCTAGATAACAACAACACTTAGCACATTTATTTACGAACAATACATCAACTGCACAGCCCGCTTCGGCAGCGCTCGACTCTTCAACTCCGTGATTCCACCGTGATCGTCAGCTTCGTTTTGAAGAACTGAAACAGAAACGGTTGCTTTCTTCTTCTTACTGTGACTCAAGCGCCACCGTATCAGCAGCTTATAGTTCTTAGATCGCTTCCGCGCTGCCATTAACCCTCCACGCGGTGACGCGCTGAATCACATCCGGGCACTTTAATTAGCATGTGAGAACATTAGTGTGCTGCATTTCTTGTGAGGTGTTAAATATGATCACATCTAATATTTCTTTGCCTCTTAATATTCCCTGCGCGCCGACATCGATGCCGTGGCGTCGCGTCTCAGGTTGCCGAGCCCTGCGCTAACAGGGCCTGTTTCCGTCTGTCCAGCGCTCATGACAGTGACGTCAAAGAGGCCAACAAGCAGAAGTGCCAGCAGCCCGGTCCGCAGCAGCAGGTCCAGTCAATGTACCACAGTTCAGCCCAGTACCTTCAGCGGCCCAGCATGCAGCAGCCGGGCCTGGGGGCTGCCTCCGAGCTCAGCCACTCCGCCAGCCTGCAGGCCCCAACTGGCGCCCAGTATCCCGGCTCACAGGCCATCGCTACCTCCATGGACCCAAAGTCCAGCAGGGCTTACCAAGTCAGCTTGCACTACTCGTGTGCTGCTCCGTGCCTCGGCAGATGATGGAATGATCTGCTTCCCGACAGCGTAACAGACCATCCTACAGGCAGACCAACGCTTTTAATTTGAAGGAACATGGTGAGATCGGTGCAGCACTTTGGACCACAAGCGCTACGCAATGTGCACTGGCCTTCATTTCCTGACGTGTGCATTAGGAAACTGTTTGATTTAAGGTTTGAAGTATGAATGTTGTGAAGCGGCTGGAGGCAGTTTCAGCCTCTCCAACCACTGATGTTATAATTTAGCTGCAGACCCAAAGTCTAACTCGGAGGTAGAAACGGCACTCGGGCCCAGCGCTGTGGCCTTCGTCAAAGTCAAAGCGCCATTTAGTTTTGTGTTCGAAATAAGGCAGCACAGTTTGTGCTGTTATTCTGTTTGGTTTGCTTTTTTGTTGAATAGCATTTGTAATGTGAGAAAAGAAAAAGTACTTCTCTAAATGCGAGTTTAGGATTCCTGTCAGTGCTGTGCACATTGGTAGTTTTAAATAAACATGATCTGTGTTGAACTGAGATGTTCGTGTTACTTTCTGTAATACTGCCAAAAATAATCTAATTAGTAGAATGAAATCTAGAGACATGGGTGACTATGGATGGAGTGAAAAAACAAGCTAATTTAAAGACTCCATGAAAAGACTATAAAGTAATGCAGCCACCGCTGGCGCACTCCAAAACAAACATGGGAGAGGGCGGGACTTCCCCTTCTACCTTGTCCAATCGACTAGCGCCATTTTCAGCCACGCGACGCTGCTCTGAAAGTTCACTTTGCAAAGAAATCAGTGTGAAAGCGGACCTTTCAACTAATTATAAATGCAAGAATTTGCTCCCATTCGAACCGAGTCCTCTTGGTGCAGTGTGAAAATGGCCTCACACCGCCGCTGTTTGCTCCCCTTTAAATGGACCAGAGTTCCTTTTCTCAGATCCGCTCCATTTGGGTTGGTGTGAAAGCGATCTGGACTCTGGAGAGGATCGAAAAAGTCCGCATGAAAACGTGGGTCTCGGTTCCCTTGCAAGAGAACCCTGCTCCGTTCCGTGAGCAGTGTGAAAGCTCACTGGAGCAAACGCAGGACTAAACGTACGTAGTGACGCTACGCGGTGCATCTCCGGTAGAGGAAGTACAGCGAGTACTCCAAGCTGCTCTGCAGGGGAAGCTCAGTTACCAGAAAAAACACAAGTGGTGAAATATGTAATGCTGTGTGTAGATTTCATTAACTAACTAGAAAACGACAATCAGAGACTGCAGACCCCGCCTCCGAAAGACTATTGGATCTTGTGAGACAGTAAACAGGGCTTCCGGATCAGAGGGGCCAAACCTGCTCTAGCTTGCTGCTCCGGAATGTACTACAAGCCATCTTCTGGACTCTTTTTCCCATCATGCCATTCGTGTCCCTCCCTCTTAAAGTGGCAGTTTACAGCACAGGCACAATTCCAGATGTAAAAATAATTCTAGAATCTGGATCCAGATCCGGATCAACGCCATTCTCGGGGAGGACCGAGCCACGGACAGAACCTTGCTTGTGTAAAAATTTCAAGTCGATTGGGTTACTAGTTTTTGAGTTATGCGCTCGGACAGACAAACGCACCCAATTGCAATACCCTCGCTTCCGCTTCGGCGAGGGTAAATATGCGTTATAATACTTTAATCTTTTGTTCAGAACCAGCTACGTATCACCGGTAACCGACACGATTTCTCCCCGCAGCTCCATGGAGCTCTAACCGAGGCAAGCGTTAGCGTAGAAACTGGACGGTCATTGGATGAATGCTGGGCTTTGTCCCGCCCATCAGCATCTCTGGGGCATGGTGATTGGATGATCTGTCAGAGGCCTCTGTGATTGACAGTAAAACAAGCAAATCAGCGATCTTGAAGCATAAAAAGTATGTTTTTAATTCCATTGTTCTGAACTGACCCGGAGACTTTACGGATCCCCACTGACTTTGTATTTGTTAAAAACGACTAGACGGACCGGAGACGCTGGGCCCTCTGCTCCTTGGTCCCATCTTCTGTCCTGCCTCCCCCTCTCCCCTCTCCCCGCCTCTCCTCTTCAGGCATCCTGCCTCCCGCCGGGGCCTCACGGCTGCCTCTCCTTCCTGGGGTCTGAATTATGGGGGCTGGGTGGGATGCATCAGGGGCGGTGCTCGATCCTGGCTCTATGCATGGTTGGGCCTTCTGGCACCTGTGGGTGGGATGGTTGAGGTTGGGGGCACTATGGTCAGGCTCCCTCCCCCCGCCTGGTTGGTCGGGTCCTTGTGTACCGCGCCTCTTAACGCACCACCTTAGCACAACACAGCACTTTTGTGAATACACACATAGGGTGCTTGGGGGGCCTGGTGCCGGGGGGCGGTCCACAATTTTTGGCCTTGGCACGGCATGCGGGGCCTTGGCGGGCTGGGCTTGGGGCTCAGGATTGGTGGGCCGGCCTTTTGCTCCCTCCTCTCCGTCCCAGGGAATAATACTCTCCCCCCAAATGGCTGGATATGGGTCAGGTTGAGCTGAAGCCCCTGCGTTGCCTACGCCCATTCCCCAGATGAAAAGGTGAATCTTAACGGAAACTATTTAATTCTGCCTTTTTATTATATAATTTAAATTAGAAAATATATTTTTGGAATATTGGCTGAAACAGAATTAATAAATAAAGATATAAAACTTTTTTATTTATTACTTTTGCACAAGTGTATTGTGTATATGTATTTTTCTTCTAATGCTGCACTGTTTCAACACATTTTTCTCTGTTGTATTTATATTTATTTATGTAGAGAACAAAAAAATAAATGTTTTCCCTTTGAGAACTCCTGATCTTTCACTCTTTTCCCTCAATAGCATTTGTTATTTCCGTGTTTCAATCAGCCGTTTTAGCAGCATCAATCCGTAGCAGGTGAACCTTGTATTCAAAAGTATATTTCTATGCACCTTCTGTGCAGCTGACTCAGTGACTCAAATGACTCGATTCACTTTAGTGAGTGACTCATTTAAACTCGATTCAGTAAAAAGAATCGGGTTTACCATCACGACTTTGAACTCTGACCCGTCACCCAGGACCTGTTCGGCCACTCAAACTCCCCCCAAACGATAAGCTGGCAGTTCAAGGGGGAGAACATAATAATAAATGAATAAATAAAAGCTCCGCTGGAGGAATTCTTCGGAGTGACGCTGCAGCCACGTCGGAAACATCGAACCAAACATTACTGACCATTTCTTTCCCCTTCCCCTTCCTTCCGCTTCTAACGTGCATTTTCATTGGCTCTCACAGATACCTGCAGCCAATCAGCCTCCGCCTGTCATGGAGGAAGGAATAAATGCAAGATGGCTCCTCATATAAAAACAGTCATCTGGGATGCCCTCATCGTGCGACTAAATAACTCTTTACACGTTATTCGGTTAACATATTTATCCTCGACGGCTTCTGAGGGTTAGCTTTAGCTGTAGTTTGACGTGCGGCTGGTCTTTGGGAGTTTCTTTAAGAGAAGATACCGAAGAGAATAAGGTGGACTGTCTCTGCTCGGCAGGCAGAGTCGGGGCGGCCAGGATCACCACTGGGCCTCGGCTAGCTAGCGGTTGTTGCTAAATAGCTAATGACTTCAGTTATCTTCGGCATTGTGACGCTAGCAGCAGAGAGAGCACAGCCTCAGAATACTGTCTTCCTGCTGCGGGACGTGAGCAGTCATTCCGTCGCCGGTCATGGCTGTTTCAAGGTAAGATCATCTTGGGTTCACTCGGTTTAATCTGCACGGGGTTTCTAAAGAATTAGCCATTAAACCCGCTAATCCCTAAGAGCATTCCTTTTGGCAAAGCTATGGCGGCGACCGGCTGAAGTCAACCAGCTAGCTAACTAGTTGTAGCATTGTGGTGTAAGGCTAACGTGAAGTCTACCAGCTAGCTGTAACATTGTGGTATGGTGTAAGGCTAACGTGAAGTCAACTAGCTAGCTGTAACATTGTGGTATGGTGTAGGGCTAACGTGAAGTCAACTAGCTAGCTGTAACATTGTGGTGTGGTTTAAGGCTAACGTGAAGTCTACCAGCTAGCTGTAGCATTGTGGTATGGTGTAAGGCTAACGTGAAGTCTACCAGCTAGCTGTAGCATTGTGGTATGGTGTAAGGCTAACGTGAAGTCTACCAGCTAGCTGTAGCATTGTGGTATGGTGTAAGGCTAAAGTGAAGTCAACTAGCTAGCTGTAACGTTGTGGTGTGGTTTAAGGCTAACGTGAAGTCTACCAGCTAGCTGTAGCATTGTGGTATGGTGTAAGGCTAACGTGAAGTCTACCAGCTAGCTAACCAGCGGTAACGTTGTGGTGAAAGGCTAACTGTGCAGTAGACGTGTCTGCAGTTCTGCTGAGGTATTGCTGGTACCTGGGCTCAGGCTCTTACTATAATCTGCTCTACTTTATTTATACGTTGCCTGTGACCTCAACACAACGTGTTTGTGCACAGCCAAACATCGGTCATCAATAATGTCAAATATTTAGTCCGTGTAGGTGTGGGAATGGGGTACAACATGGGGGCGGTGTGGGAATGGGGTAGGACGTGGTGACGGTGTGGGAATGGGGTACAACATGGGGACGGTGTGGGAATGGGGTACGACGCGGGGACGGTGTGGGAATGGGGTACGACGCGGGGACGGTGTGGGAATGGGGTACAACATGGGGACGGTGTGGGAATGGGGTACGACGCGGGGACGGTGTGGGAATGGGGTACGACGCGGGGACGGTGTGGGAATGGGGTACGACGCGGGGACGGTGTGGGAATGGGGTACGACGCGGGGACGGTGTGGGAATGGGGTACGACGCGGGGGCGGTGTGGGAATGGGGTACGACGCGGGGACGGTGTGGGAATGGGGTACGACGCGGGGGCGGTGTGGGAATGGGGTACGACGTGGGGACGGTGTGGGAATGGGGTACGACATGGGGGCGGTGTGGGAATGGGGTACGACGCGGGGGCGGTGTGGGAATGGGGTACGACGCGGGGGCGGTGTGGGAATGGGGTACGACGTGGGGACGGTGTGGGAATGGGGTACGACATGGGGGCGGTGTGGGAATGGGGTACGACGCGGGGGCGGTGTGGGAATGGGGTACGACGCGGGGGCGGTGTGGGAATGGGGTACGACGCGGGGACGGTGTGGGAATGGGGTACAACATGGTGATGCCACCAATAGAAAACTGGTTTAATACAGATCTTGAGTTACTGAATAGACTTCTTGTCTTTAAAGGAATGGAAATGATGCTCTATAAAACATCTGCTGGTAGACGCATGATTCCAGATGTTGGGATGGGTCGAGGTAATGGTGGTCTCGTGAGACCAGGATGAACTGAGTCGTGGCGATGTCACCGTCCCTACTTCCAGAGGCTGCTGACAAACCGGAGGTTCAGGAATCTGGTTTGACATTGTTAGAAAGTTTCTGTTGTTGATGCTCTCTGTGGGGCAGGTGGAGGTAAATACTCGGGTCGGGGTTGGGTTCGGTCCACTTCTGTACCGTTTGGTTATATTTGATGCGTCTTTCTCATTAAATGTATTACTAGCGTGAGCTAAAGGCAAGTGGAGAAATCCAAAGTTGTTGACAGAAAATGTGGAGAAGTTCATCTCTGCAGCCAAAAACGTTCAGCTTGAATAGCTAGTAGTAGTACTAGTGGTAGTGGTAGTTACATTTGTCATATTCAGGCTGTTGCTGCTAAGTGTTCAAAGTTTACAGTTTTAACTACTTAAAATTTTCAAATTGTTACAATACAATAGTTTTAAAAACTCAAATGTATTTGAAATATCACCCAAATGGTTCGCTTTTATTTATTTATACAAGTTCTATTGTTTGCATTTTTTAAATGAAAGGATTTTAAGTTATTTTCTTTCTGCCTTTTTCGTACCAAAAATGAGCCGAACTGAAATGGCATTTTAGTACGGTTACATCGCTGAACTCGATGGAACCGCCTAAAGAACCTTTACTGCCATTTCTGCAACTCATTGGAGAGGGACCTTGTCTACGTGGAGACAAAGCCGCTGTTCTGGCCTGGTAGGCTAGTGGGCTGGTGGGCCGGTGGGCTGGTGGGCTGGTAGGCTGGTGGCCTGGTGGGCTGGTAGGCTGGTAGGCTGGTGGCCTGGTAGGCTGGTGGGCTGGTGGCCTGGGCAGCATGATGGAGAACGTTCACTAGATGCCCCTCGGCGTTGGGTTGGGCTGATGAATCCATCAGAGCGTTGGATCGTCGACGCCTTTTGATTCTCTCTATCTTGTAACGTTTGGACAGTAAAATGTCCTCGTGGGGATTCAACAGACGCTTGAAGGTTCTGGCTGATTCACGAGTCTTAAAGCTCTGAGGTGCCCCCCCCCCCCTTGTCGTTTGCCCCTCCAGGCTGGATCGCTTGTTCATCCTGCTGGACACCGGAACGACGCCGGTAACCAGGAAAGCAGCGGCCCAGCAGCTCGGGGAAGTGGTCAAGCTGCATCCACAGGAGCTCCACAACCTCTCGTCAAAGGTGTCTGACTGCTTTGTCCAAACGGGGGGGGCGTCGAGGTCCTGTAGATTCTGTGGCTGTTTCCTCCTCCTCCCTCCGCTGTAACGGCCTACTTCCTGTCCATGCAAGGTGCTGACCTACCTGAGGAGCCCCAACTGGGACTCCCGTATTGCTGCGGGTCAAGCTGTGGAGGCCATCGTGAGGAATATTCCTGAGTGGGACCCCACCCCCACGCCGACGGAAGGTGAGCCCCCAGATCGATTCACGCGGCACTGGATGGGTTACAGAATCTATCAATATTTCTTTTGCACTAAAATGATTGAGATTTTTTTTAACTCACTCAATGCCAGCAGGTTTTGCTCCTTTTTTCAAGACCCCCAGAATGTTTAGTCCTGACGAGTCAAACAAGGAACGTACCAGAGGAAAGATTAAAGTCTCCTCTTTCATCAGAACGGCATTGAATGAGTTAATAGATCCCGTCTGTTAAATGTAGTTGCATAATTGTTTGGGAAGGATGGGCTAACGCTAACGCAGCTAACGCCACTGCTTCCTCGTTACACGGTATCTCCGAAGGGAAGCACGTTTGAGTTTTTATTCTTTGCATTCATGCCCACTGCCACCGGGTCACGCACACACACGCACACACACACACGCGCACGCACGCACGCACGCACACACAGACGCAGACATGCTGTCAGTAACTGATAACTGCAGAGAGTCGCGTCAGGAACGGCATCCGGTGAAAAACAAGCTAATGCTGGCGTGGGTTAACCCACGGGACGCTGGATTACTGTGGGTCGAAGACAGAGATGAAGAGGGGGAAGACGGGTGCATGTTCATCATGTTAGAGTGATGAAGAGTAGAGACAGGGACTATATCGGTAGAAGGATGCTGAGGATGGAACTGCCAGGGAACAGGACTAGAGGACGACCCAGGAGAAAGACATGGACGTAGTGAGGGGGGACATGAGGGTGGCTGGTGTTGGGGAGGACGATGCGAAGGACAGGACTAGAGGACGACCCAGGAGAAGAGACATGGACGTAGTGAGGGGGGACATGAGGGTGGCTGGTGTTGGGGAGGACGATGCGAAGGACAGGACTAGAGGACGACCCAGGAGACGAGACATGGACGTAGTGAGGGAGGACATGAGGGTGGCTGGTGTTGGGGAGGACGATGCAAAGGACAGGGCTGGAGGACGACCCAGGAGAAGAGACGTGGACGTAGTGAGGGGGGACATGAGGGTGGCTGGTGTTGGGGAGGACGATGCAAAGGACAGGACTAGAGGACGACCCAGGAGAAGAGATGTGGACGTAGTGAGGGGGGACATGAGGGTGGCTGGTGTTGGGGAGGACGACGCAAAGGACAGGACTAGAGGACGACCCAGGAGAAGAGACATGGACGTAGTGAGGGGGGACATGAGGGTGGCTGGTGTTGGGGAGGACGATGCGAAGGACAGGACTAGAGGACGACCCAGGAGAAGAGACATGGACGTAGTGAGGGGGGACATGAGGGTGGCTGGTGTTGGGGAGGACGATGCGAAGGACAGGACTAGAGGACGACCCAGGAGACGAGACATGGACGTAGTGAGGGAGGACATGAGGGTGGCTGGTGTTGGGGAGGACGATGCAAAGGACAGGGCTGGAGGACGACCCAGGAGAAGAGACGTGGATGTAGTGAGGGGGGACATGAGGGTGGCTGGTGTTGGGGAGGACGATCCAAAGGACAGGGCTGGAGGACGACCCAGGAGAAGAGACATGGACGTAGTGAGGGAGGACATGAGGGTGGCTGGTGTTGGGGAGGACGATGCAAAGGACAGGACTAGAGGACGACCCAGGAGAAGAGACATGGACGTAGTGAGGGAGGACATGAGGGTGGCTGGTGTTGGGGAGGACGATGCAAAGGACAGCGTTTCAGGCAGTCTGCGTTGTGAACATTGATTTCTACCGTGTTCATCGAGGGGTTAATGACTGCACCGTGTTTGTCTGCTGTTGGACCACAGTGGGGTTGTCCAACACGTCGGTGGGACATGAAGTGGTTCTCGTCGCTTCCACGACTGAACCCACGGGACTGTTTGCTTCCTGTAGAGTCCTGTGAGGACGAGTCTCCTGAAGACTCGTCCTGTGACCGGTTGACCTTCTACCACTTTGACATCTCCCGCCTGCTCAAGCACGGGGCGTCTCTCCTGGGGTCTGCGGGGGCGGAGTTTGAGCTGCAGGATGATAAAACTGGTAGGTGACATATCAGTCCAGACCCTCTCCGGGTCGCATGCGCGTAATAACCCCCCCCCCCCCCCGACTGTGGGTTGTTTTCAGGAGAAATGGACCCAAAGGAACGTCTGGCCCGACAAAGAAGGCTTCTCCAGAAGAAGCTGGGTCTGGACATGGGAGCTGCTCTCGGCATGGACACGGAGGAGCTGTTCAATGATGAGGACCTGGACTGTGGGCTGGGAGGACAGGCGAGCAAAGCCCCCACTGGGGGCGGCTCCCGCAGCCACACGGTGGGTCGTCCGGTCCTGGACTCCGGTCCTGGACTCCGGTCCTGGGCTCGATCGTTGAATCGTCCTTTCCCATATAAAAATCACTGAATGAATCCGTTCCGGCATCGAGAAACACTCAAATCAACGTTAATAACGAGGGAAACGCGTTTTAGTACACAATGTGGTTTTATGAGTTTTACCTTCGAGACAGACGATGGTGCTAACAGCGGTGAGGGGGGGGTTGTACACTATGGGGACACTTTATGCAGCACCGGTAATTGTACCTTACACGTACTCTTACATAAACTTTTGATCCATCACAGATTATAAGGAATACTCACAGATACCATCTGCAAGGTACTCGCGCCTCGAAGCAGAATACTGGCTCGGGTGTCTCGGTGTTGCCGTGTCCCTCTGGTCCCTCCTCAACGCCACACCTGTGTCTCTCGTCTCTCAGCCCCTCCAGGCCGCTGAGCTGATTGACTCGGAGTTCCGGCCAGGCATGAGCAGTCGTCAGAAGAACAAGGCCAAGAGGATGGCCAAGCTGGTGGCCAAGCAACGATCCAGAGACATGGATCCCAACGAGAAGAGGTGAGCGTCCAACGCGTCCAAGTGGACAGGACGCCTTTATGCTCGGTTAATAATCCAAGCTTTGTGCTCTCCGCCGTTCAGTAACGACAGCTTTGAGGGTGAGCCTGAAGAGAAACGGAGGAAAACCACCAATATCGTTATTGATCAGCCAGCAACAGAGAATAAAGTCTTAATCGACAATGTTCCGGAGTCCCCGAGTGTCCTGGAGGAGGTAAGAGACTGTCATTGCTGTCGGGCTGTGGACATGCTCGCGTAGATCCAGTTCCGACTCATCTGAGGTGTCGGCGTTCTTCTGCAAGGGAAGTTCGGCTTCCCCTGAAACGCCGATGTAGGCCGAGTTGGAGCTGAAGCGGGTCGCCCGACTCCGTTTTGGTCCATTCTCAAACTCTCCTGTAGAAGCCGAGGCTCCGTTCACTTCAACGGGACTGCGTGGAAGTCTTTCTGATTGTCATTGGATCAATGCCCCAGCGGGTGGGCCCGGGCGCTGGTCTCCCGCATGATGACTGGAGGATCGGTTGAGGGTTTGAATCCTTTCTGATCTGCGTTGGGACCGCAGGCCTGCTGTGCGTTTGCATGTTTGAGTGGAGTTGAAAGAACTGCGAGTCATTTCTCGGCGAGGTTTCCGACCCGCTTCCGCGTACCTTAAACACACTCGCCGTTTCAGCCCAACATAATTCCACCGTTGCCTTGCTGGCGTTTAACATCGGTGACTCTCCCCTCTGACGGGCCATCGCCGGTGTTCTTGTGAAGTCACCGGAGTCTTTGATTGGTGGTTGGTTCGGCAACCCCTGAGCAGATTTCCGTTAGACTTGGTTGGAGGGTCAGTCAGGGGCCAGAACAGACTTCAGTCCAGTCTGGGGTGTCGATCCAGGATTAGTTTGTTTGTTTTTACAAAGTGCAAGATGTAGCATTTCTCTAGATCTTCGTTACTTCAGGAATAACGATGGGTCGAGATTTAAAACTCTGATTTGTTTGAGTGAATCCCAATGAAACTGTTGGTAGAGCAGGTGGTTGAGCGGGTCGTCCTATGATCGAGAGGTTGGCGGTTCGATTCCCTGGTCCGGCATGTGTGTTCACTGTCGTTGTGTCCATGGGCAAGACACTTCACCCACATTGCCTGTGTGAATGTGGTGAGCGAGTGAATGTCGGTGGAGGTCAGGAGGGCCGATGGTGCTTCTCTGTCTGCCCCGGGGCAGCGGTGGCTACAACGGTAGCTTCACCCCCACCAAGTATCGAGTGAATGAATAATGTAAAGCGTCTGAGTGTCCAGAACAGCGCTCTATAAGACCAACGCATTATTATTGTTGTTACCGAGTGGCATTGTGGGTAATGACGTGTCCTTTGTCCTGGCTTCTCATTTAGACAAGCGAGTGGCCCCTGGAGAGCTTCTGTGAGGAGCTTTGCAACGACCTCTTCAATCCCTCATGGGAGGTAAACACTCAGCAACCTTTAGTTACATTACACACACACCTTTAGTTACATTACACACGCACCTTTAGTTACATTACACACGCAACCTTTAGTTACATTACACTCAGCAACCTTTAGTTACATTACACACGCAACCTTTAGTTACGTTACACTCAGCAACCTTTAGTTACATTACACACACACCTTTAGTTACATTACACACGCACCTTTAGTTACATTACACACGCACCTTTAGTTACATTACACACGCAACCTTTAGTTATATTACACTCAGCAACCTTTAGTTACATTACACACGCACCTTTAGTTACATTACACTCAGCAACCTTTAGTTACATTACACTCAGCAACCTTTAGTTACATTACACACACACCTTTAGTTACATTACACACGCAACCTTTAGTTACATTACACACGCACCTTTAGTTACATTACACACACACCTTTAGTTACATTACACACGCACCTTTAGTTACATTACACACGCAACCTTTAGTTACATTACACTCAGCAACCTTTAGTTACATTACACACGCAACCTTTAGTTACGTTACACTCAGCAACCTTTAGTTACATTACACACACACCTTTAGTTACATTACACACGCACCTTTAGTTACATTACACACGCACCTTTAGTTACATTACACACGCAACCTTTAGTTACATTACACTCAGCAACCTTTAGTTACATTACACACGCACCTTTAGTTACATTACACACGCAACCTTTAGTTACATTACACTCAGCAACCTTTAGTTACATTACACTCAGCAACCTTTAGTTACATTACACTCAGCAACCTTTAGTTACATTACACACGCACCTTTAGTTACATTACACACGCACACCTTTAGTTACATTACACACACACCTTTAGTTACATTACACACACACCTTTAGTTACATTACACACACACCTTTAGTTACATTACACACGCACACCTTTAGTTACATTACACACACACCTTTAGTTACATTACACACACACCTTTAGTTACATTACACACGCACCTTTAGTTACATTACATACGCACCTTTAGTTACATTACACACGCACCTTTAGTTACATTACACACGCACCTTTAGTTACATTACACACGCACCTTTAGTTACATTACACACGCACCTTTAGTTACATTACACACGCACCTTTAGTTACATTACACACGCACCTTTGGTTACATTACACACACACCTTTAGTTACATTACACACGCACCTTTAGTTACATTACACACGCACCTTTAGTTACATTACACACGCACCTTTAGTTACATTACACACGCACCTTTAGTTACATTACACACACACCTTTGGTTACATTACACACACACCTTTAGTTACATTACACACGCACCTTTAGTTACATTACACACGCACCTTTAGTTACATTACACACGCACCTTTAGTTACATTACACACGCACCTTTAGTTACATTACACACGCAACCTTTAGTTACATTACACACGCACCTTTAGTTACATTACACTCAGCAACCTTTAGTTGCATTACACACACACCTTTAGTTACATTACACTCAGCAACCTTTAGTTGCATTACACACACACCTTTAGTTACATTACACACACGCAACCTTTAGTTACATTGCACACGCAACCTTTAGTTACAGGGCGTGTGTGTGCACGGCACGCAGTCGAATGAGCCACTGGCGTCTTACTGGTCTTTCCTACGCCTGAAGGTTCGTCATGGTGCAGGAACTGGTCTAAGGGAAATCCTCAAGTCCCACGGTGCTGGGGGGGGGAAGCTGCTGGGGAGCACTGCAGAGCAGGTACGCCCCCACCAGCGTCCCTCGCATGTCTGAGAGCTCTCTGAGAGCTCGCCGAGCGCTCAGCGGCTGCTCTTGTGCTGCAGATGTTGCGGCAGCATCAGGAGTGGATCGAGGACCTCGTCATCCGGCTGCTTTGCGTCTTCGCTCTGGACCGCTTTGGAGACTTCGTGTCCGATGAGGTAGGTCTGGAGAACCGAGGATCCAGCCCGCTGCCCCCTTACTGTGAGGCCACAGCGCTAACCACTCCACCACCGCGCTGCCTGAATGAGTTCAAAAACGTAGTAGAACCTTTTTGTGCTGGTGTCATTCCAGCATGTCTGCTCTTGTTCCTGGTGTAGCTCCTCCCTCTGACCTCATTCATCACCACTGGCTGTTCCAGTGGTGGCCCAGTGGTGGCGCTGTGGCCTCACAGCAAGGTCACAGCTTTGAATCCAACTTCCTTTCTGTGAGGAGTTGGCATGTTCTCCCCGTGTCTGCGTGGGTTCTCTACGGGTTCTCCCCGTGTCTGCGTGGGTTCTCTACGGGTTCTCCCGTGTCTGCGTGGGTTCTCTCCGGGTTCTCCCCGTGTCTGCGTGGGTTCTCTACAGGTTCTCCCCGTGTCTGCGTGGGTTCTCCCCGTGTCTGTGTGGGTTCTCCCCGTGTCTGCGTGGGTTCTCTACGGGTTCTCCCCGTGTCTGCGTGGGTTCTCCCCGTGTCTGTGTGGGTTCTCTACGGGTTCTCCGGCTTCCTTCACCACCAAAAACATGCAGCTTAGGTGAACTGGCGGCTTGTCCAGGGTGTTCCCCGCCTCTCGCTCACTGACTGCTGGGATAGGCTCCAGCATGACCCGTGACCCGGTAACGGGAAAATGAATGTTCCGGGATGAAGGCAGCAACTTCTGGGGTTCTAACAGCCAATCAGAGCAGAGCAGAAAGCGCCTCTCAGCACCTGAGGGATTGATCCGCCGCCCGCTTGCAGTGACTTGGTACGGAATCAATGATCGGGTCTGAAGACGGCATCAATAACACGGTCAGGTTGTTCACGCAGCTTCCCCGGTTTGTAGTCCTGAAGATGTTTGCCTTTCTCGTTCAAGCATTTGTTCTACTTCTTGATCAAGCTGTGGTAAAACCATCGGCGACTGTAAGGGTGCGTTCCCACTGCGCCAAGAGGACTCGGTTTCTTTGGGAGCAAATTCCTGCATTTATAATTCGCTGAAAGGTCTGCGTTCACACTGCGCCAAGAGGACTCGGTTCCTTTGGGAGCAAATTCCTGCATTTATAATTCGCTGAAAGGTCTGCGTTCACACTGTGATTTCTTCACGGAACGAACTTCCTGAGCAGCGTCGCGTGGCTGAAAGGGCGCTCGTCGATTGGACAAAGCAGGAGGGGAAGTCCCGCCCTCTCCCATGTTTTTTTTTTTGAGTGCGCCGTTACGGCTGCTGCTCCTTTAGGGAGGGACTGTCATTGAGTTCTGGCCTAAATCATAAATGTTACACAACGCTAGTCGTTTTTAACAAACACAAAGTCTCTGGGATCCGTAAAGTCTCCGGATATTATAACGCATATTTAGTTAATGAATTCTACACACAGCAGTGCATATTTCACCACTTTTATTTTTTTTGGAGCGGCTTGGAGTACTCGCTGTACTTCCTCTTCCGGAGACGCACCGCGTAGCGTCACTACGTACGTTGCTCCGTCCTTTGCTCCGCCGAAGCGGACTTTTTTGATCCTCTCCAGAGTCCGGATGCGCGTTCCCACTGGCCCAAACGGAGCGGATTATCCGAGAAAAGGAACTCTGGTCCGTTTAGAAGGGAGCAAACTGCGCAGTGGGAACGCACCCTGAGTACAGTGGAACCTCGGTTCTCCAACTGAGTCGAAATGCCTCAGAAGTCCAACAAATGTTCTGATTCTGAACACACGAGAGGAGCCGAGGTGAGTGAAGGCGGAGTCTGACCCGGGTAGGGTTCGGGGCCGAGTACTTGTTTTGTCTCTTAGTCATGGATCTAAAGAAAGGCAGCAGTAAAAGTACTGGAACAGAAAAGAGGAAAGCAGAGAGAACATCTGTTGAACTGACGTCTGGGATCTCACGGCAGGACGGGGTGCAGAAATCAGAGATTTAGACTTTACTGTAGAAAACGGAGCTCAAACCCAGGAGGACCGTTACCCGGTCGTTTCATGGAGGACTCCCCCCCCCTCCCCCTCCCTCCCGACAGACTTGTTGGATTTACTTTTATTCTGCTTTTGTTTTTCCTGCCGTTCACACTTCTTCGTGTTTCCTGTTTGTCGGTGACCTCGTGGCAGAGCAGAAGGAGACGCCGGCTCACTTTCAGACCTTTGAAGTAGATGAGATCGCTTTCAGACGTGGGAATCCCTCGTCTTTCCGCCGTGCCCACGTTGTTGTCGTTGTTGTTGTTGTTGTTGTCGTTGAAAGTACGGTTGTTTGACTCTTGTTTTTAAGATGGCTCTGTTTTGGGTTAGCCGGACGGATTACGGTCAACGCCGTAGCGTTCCGAACCCAGCCCGCTCTGACTCGCTGCTCTACGGCCGAGTCTTGATGCTCTCCTTCTCCTCGACCGTGTCCAGGTCGTGGCCCCCGTCAGGGAGACGTGTGCCCAGGCCCTCGGTGTGGCCCTTCGCCACATGAAGGAAGTTGCTGTTTCCATGACCGTTGACGTCCTGCTGAAGCTGCTCGAAGACGACCAGTGGGAAGCCCGCCATGGCGGCCTGCTCGGGATCAAGTACGCGCTGGCTGTCCGGCAGGTACCGCCATAAGCTGTCCCGTTAGCCGTAGCGTAGCAAGTGTTTGATTTGAGCGGCGTGCACACAGGAAGGGTGGGGGCTCTGTTCGGATGGACATGTGTCTGTCTCGTAGGACCTGATCTCCGTTCTGCTGCCCCGGGTGCTCCCTGCCGTCACCGGGGGCCTGCAGGACCTGGACGACGACGTCAGGGCGGTGGCCGCCTCGGCCCTCATCCCCGTGGTGGCCGGCTTGGTCCAGCTGCTGCCCAGTAAGGTCAGCAGGCTCACCCAGACGTTGCCTTTGTGCCGCTTTGTTTCACCAGGTGAAGCCGAGTGACGTCACACAGGATTCAAAAGACGTGTAATCCAACGCGGGGACGTCGTTAAACGCGAGTTAAAAACAAACGCCAGGTTAGAACACGGGGGCAATGCCCCACGGACGGGTGGAGAAAGGCGACGCCTACAGGAAGTCATCCTGCAGATTGTTCTGGATTAGCACGTCTTGGATTTAGTGAACTCAATCTCGTGGTGGTGTCAGTAAAAGTATAAAAAGCAAAGCGCAGCCCCCCCACACGAGACCCGATGGTGCCTTTCAGGTTCCCTTCATCGTCAACACGCTTTGGGATGCGCTGTTGGACCTGGATGACCTCACTGCTTCGACCAATAGCATCATGACGCTGCTGTCCTCGCTGCTCGTCTACCCGCAGGTTCGCCAGTGCAGGTGAGTCCCGGGGAGCGTGACGGGCCGGACGGAGGCGGGGTCTGTTTCTATTGATCAGAACTAGAGTCCAGCCGCTCCTCTGGCTGCTGGCATCGTGCGTTCCGCGGCGTTGCAGCACGGCCCTTTCCCGGGACGCGTGTTCTTCCCGTCTTGGTCTCTGTCCCAGCATGCAGCAGTCACTAACGGTCCTGGTCCCTCGCGTCTGGCCGTTCTTGAGACACACCATATCGTCGGTGAGGCGGGCGGCGCTGGAAACGCTCTTCACGCTGCTGTCTAAAGCCGACCAGGTGGAGTGTTTGGTCCCCGTGTTTCTGTCGGTGACGTTGTTCTTGTAGCGCCGCCTGACGGCCGGTTCTCTGTTCCACAGTGCGTACACAAGAGGGAGCCCTGCCCCCCCCCGAGCTGCTCGCTGTGGATCAACCCCATCCTGCAGGATATGCTCCGACACATCTTCCAGGCCTGCATCCTGGAGAGCAGCGAGGAGATCCTTGAGCTGGTCCAGAAGGTGCGTTGTCTGGGTCACGCTAGCCCCATCGGCGCCGGCGAGGCTCTCCGGCTGATCCTGATCCTGATCCGTGTGCAGGTCTGGATGGAGCTGCTGGCCCGGGCCCCCCAGCAGTACGTGGTAGCAGCCAGCTGTCCCTGGATGGGGGCCTGGCTCTGCCTCATGATGCAGGCCTCCCAGATTCCCATAGACCTGAACATGCTGCTCGAAGTGAAGACCCGCTCCAAGGTACCGCGCTTGATTCATGACGGGGGGGGGGGGGGGGGGCAGCCTCCTTCTGGCGCTGATGTTAGTGAGTGAACGTTGAGGGAAGTCCCTCAGGAGGGCTACAGATCCATACACAGCTCAGGGACCTCACTGGGGTTGCTAGGCGACAGCAGTGGCGTGGAGGAGGAGCTAAGAGTCCAGAAGAGAAGTTCAGCCCGATCAGGAAGGGATAAATGCAGAGTAGCAGCTGTGTCTGAGTCGAGCTTTATTGATGATTGATAGAGACCTTTGATCTGTGGTCCTTTAATATCAGGCTTGTGTTGATGCGGCAGGATAAATCTGCTACAAAGGCACGTCAGGCGACCAATCAGGTGAAGGAAACGGTCCAGGAATACATGGCGGGCGCCGAGACGGTGGCGGAGGAGCCGGCGACGCGGGACTACGTCGTGATTCGTGCTCGCCTCACGGCTGCCAAGTAGGCGTCGCAAGCAGGAAGTAGTTTCTCTCCGTAAAGCGCTCCAGGTCGACCAATGAGCTTCGTCGCTCCGCTCTGACCCCCCCCCCAGGTTGCTGGGGGCTCTGTGTCGGTGCATCTGTGACCCTCAGCTCAACGCCGTGTCTCAGGACATCCGACCCGCTGAGTCTCTGGGTCAGCTGCTGCTGTTCCACCTCAACTCCAAGTCGGCCCTGCAGCGCGTCTCCGTGGCGCTGGTTCTCTGTGAGTGGGCTGCGCTGCGGAAGGTGAGCCGACGGGGGCGTGGCCTCCCCTGCGTTATAATAGCAGCACGTCTATTACGGTCAAACTGGCCTAGCTCCGCTTTGGACGGGTTGTCTGAGGAGGCGAGGAACGTTTCTCGTTTCTCAAATCAACTGTTATAATTGCTGTTTTGTGTTTTGTATTTGATTAACTGTTAAAAGAATAATGTTTTTGGGACCCCAGGAAGATTAGCAACCGCGTTGGTGGAAGCTAACGCGGATCTTCCATAAATAAACCAGTAGACTGAGGTACAGATTTTCCCATTTACTTATAATTGAGGCTTTTTCTCAAACTCATATCTTGTAAAACCTGCAATAAATTCGCTCCACCATGGAACGTGTCTTCTGGTTCTGATCCAGAATGAGGTCAGGAACAAATATTACATTTGGACATTAAACTCCATTAGGGAAGGTTGCTATGGCGACTGTTGCTGCAGGTTGATTTCTGCCCTGCACAGCTGGAGGCGTCGTTGAACTGAACGTTCCACGTCTCACCTGATCAGCTGCTGCCTCTCTGCACGGTTCTCTGCCAGAACCTCGACCCTGGTTCCTCGGTACTTTCAGGTTCTACGTGTCCTCCTGTATTCCCTTGTTCTATTTTTAATACCTGAGGAAACGGGTCCAGGTGAAATCGGGGTGAACCTTCACAACGAAGCGATTTGGTTTCTGGACCCTTTCATAATGTCTCCGATGAGGAGGTTCTGTTTCTGCTGGTCTTCACGGAGACTCTGTGGAGTCGGTAGAGCACAAACGGCTTTGTTGCATCTTCAGAAGCTCTGGATTTAGATCCAGAGGAACCCCCCACTGCTGAAAGTGTAACCCTAAACTACTGACATCGATGCGAGTCCAATATCTAGAGGAACCTCCGACTGGAGAACGTGAATGAAGACGTTGTTCGGTGTGAATAACGGCGCGGTTCTGGTTCTGGTTCTGAGCTCCGAGTGCTTTTCTCATTGTAGCGTTTCACAGAGCCGGACGTTGAGGGGTTAATCGGGCTGCTTCCGTTCCAGGATTGCGAGGCGGTGTCGGCGATGGTGCTGCCCCGCCTGCTGGCCGTTCTGTCCGAGCAGCTGTACTACGACGAGATCGCCATCCCCTTCACGCGCATGCAGAACGAGTGCAAGCAGCTCGTTGCGCTGCTGGCCGAGTCCAACGCGGACCTGCAGCGCCTCGACTGCAGCGTCTTTACCATCGATCAAGCTACCGACCTGGTGAGTGCAGCCCGCCCCGCCCCGCCCCGCCCCGTCGCTCGCCCTAAACCTGAATGACACGAGAGAGATGATTCCCTTTAAGACGTTCACGGTGTCTAAGATGCTTTCTGAGACGGGATCCGTCTCAATATCCTGCCGACTGTTTCTATCAATCAATTGTGCTGCTGTTGTGTTGCCACGGCGATCACATAAAGCAGCATGCTAGGTGCTATTGTAGCATGTAGCGTAAGATGATCCCACAAGAGGACATTTGTATGCTCCAGATAAACGTGCTGATTGTGAAGGCTGGTTATTGAGTGTCCTGACTGGCTTGCAGTCTGTTCTGATTGTGAAGGCTGATTATTGAGTGTCCTGACTGGCTTGCAGCCTGTTCTGATTGTGAAGGCTGATTATTGAGTGTCCTGACTGGCTTGCAGCCTGTTCTGATTGTGAAGGCTGATTATTGAGTGTCCTGACTGGCTTGCGGTCTGTTCTGATTGTGAAGGCTGATTATTGAGTGTCCTGACTGGCTTGCAGCCTGTTCTGATTGTGAAGGCTGATTATTGAGTGTCCTGACTGGCTTGCAGCCTGTTCTGTTGTGAACACGAGGACTGGATGTGCTTTGTCCATCTGTCCCAGTAACGGTGCGTAGTTTGAATCCCGGGTTCTGCCTCTGTCCCCTAGGTGACCACCCTCTTCGCGGAGTCGACGGCGGGCCTGGACGTGACCTCCGACCCGTGGCAGGCCCTGGACGGCAAACGGCAGCAGGCTCAGGCGACGGTGACGGAGACCGGCGCCGAGTGGCAGCAGCTGCACCTGCGGGTCCACATGGTGGCCGCCTGCGCCGTGGTCAACCTGCAGGCGCTCCCCGACAAGCTCAACCCGCTGGTCAGGCCTCTGATGGAGGCCGTGAGGCGGGAGGAGAACGCGCTGCTCCAGGGCCACGCGGCCGCCTTCGTAGCCAAGCTGCTGCAGCAGTGCTCCGTGCGCTCGCCGTGCCCCAACCCCAAAATCATTAAGAACCTCTGCGCCTCGGCCTGCGTCGACTCGGTGGCCACGCCCTCGGCGGCTTGCCCGGTGCCCCCCACGCAGGAAACCGCTAAAGGTCAGTCTTTAGGTCGGTGTTCAGCACTGAGGTGGACGCCTTCACGCCATTGGCTGTCTCTCTGATGCCGTCAGGCGGTGGATTGGAGAAAGACGGCATGCATCACATGGTCAACAAAACCCGGGGGATCATAACCCTGTACCGGCACCAAAGAGCAGCGTTCGTCATCACCAGTAAGAGGGGGCCGGCCCCCAAAGCACCGAAGATGCCCCCCACGGACCTTCCTCCGGGCAGCACCATCAGCAGCGATAACGACGAGGTACTGCTGCGTTCCCGCTTCCTGTCCGTCAGCAGGTCGGACGTCTTTGTCCAACGGCGTGTCTGTTCCAGGGCAAGAAGCCGCTTCTGATCCAGAGACGGGGGGCGGAGTTCTGCCTCACCACCGTCGCCAGGTACTTCGGTGCGGACCTCGCCGAGTCTCTGCCGTACCTGTGGGAGAACACGGTGGGACCGCTGAGAGCCGCGGTGACCCAGGGCCAGCGTATCGGTATGTGGGCCGGGGGACCGGCGCCGGGACCTGTTAGTGGTGGATTCTCCTGCACCGACTCTACCTCGACGACTCGGAGCACCTTGGAATCAAAGCCATTGATCTGTTGCAGAGAGGGTTAGCTCGCATTCACGTTGGGTCGGCCATCGGTGCCGGCAAACTACAAACACCGAAACGCAAAACCGTAGAGTCAAGAAACGCGTTGTTTTTGTGCAGAATGCTGTTTTAAGGGTACTTGATGCACTGATTTTAGGCTTTACTACTGTATCGTGTGTAAACAGTACCCACTCAGTATTGATGCCGTGCAAAGTACACAGAGCAGGTTTTCCACTACTTTTTCTGGATCTTTTTGCAGATGTGTTTTGCGTTTCGGCCATCGGTGTGTGATTTAAGTCCTCAGAAACACACGAGCGTTGCTTTAGTGCTTTAGACTTGAAAGCTGTTCACACATCTGGAAGCAGCTGGATGGAAGGCCAGCTCAGTGACTCTAAAACAGGGGTGGGCAAACTTTTTGACTCGCGGGCCACAATAGGTTCTAAAATTTGACAGAGGGGCCGGACCAAGAACAGATGGATGGAGTGTTTGTGTGAGCTAATATAAATGACACATGAAAGCTATTGCATTAAAGGATTTGGCCTTTTACAGGTAGCATTACAGAGAAAATGTCAAATGAATGAGGTTTAATTATAATACAATTTTATTTAGTGATATAATTTGGACAAGTTTGGCGGGCCGGATTAAAAAGACCAACGGGCCGCATATGGCCCCCGGGCCTGGGTTTGCCCATGCCTGCTCTAAAAGGTAGTCGCCACGCAACCCCTAATTCACTAATCAATACAGTGATCCCATTCCTATCGGGATGATTGCCTTTCAAAACCCACTCAGCTGGGGAAACTCGTGAAGTAGAGGCGGGGCCACTGTTAGGCCGCTGTAAGCGGCATCGATGGCGCCGTGCCCGACGCCATCCTCGGACTACCGGAGCACGCGTTGACCCGTCTCGACCCCGCGTAGACGCAGGCTAAGCGTGCTAAAGTCTGCGCTAGTGAGGCTGTGGAGCTTGTTGGAAGTCGAGGAGGCCGATAACCGATATTCATTCGCAGTAAAAGTTAAAATATTGGCATCAAAATTTAGAATAATGCAAAGTCAAACAAAAGTAAACAAACAACTCAATAGTTAATTAATTAATCACATCAGCCGTCGGATTAATAAAAAAGGCTGATGCCGAATATCAGCCGTTTAGAGAATGACGGGGGTCACGAAAACAGAATATTGGAAATTTAACATTTATTATTTACCACAAAATATCACGATATAGCGAAAATATCACAAGATCAGATAAAGTCCCGATGTACTGATGGAGCAAGAGGAGAATGGCTAGTGGGCCAGCTCGCCTGACCTGAACCCTGTGGAGAATCTGTGGCGTCAAGAGGAAGATGAGGGACTCGGAGCCCACAATATAGACGAGATGAAGGTGGCTGTCAAAGCAGCCGCTCCACAGGGCGCAGTGATTCGTACCCTCGGGGCGCCGGCCTCGGGGTGCCGGCCTCGGGGCGCCGGCCTCGGGGCGCCGGCCTCGGGGCGACGGCCTCGGGGCGACGGCCTCGGGGTGATGGTTTTCGATCTCACGGTGGAACCTCGGTTCTCCAACAGGATTCGTTCCGTGACGATGTTTGAAAACCGAAACTCTATTTCCCATCATAAATAATATGAACTAGATGAATCCGTTCCTACGCAGCAGATAAATGTCCGTTTCCATGGCTACAGGTATATTAATGTGTAACTATGTGTATCTAAACAGAAAACACATAAGTGTGAGTAGTACGAAAAACAAAATCTTTGTAAGGTAATTAAACACAATTTTGTATCATTCACCATTTTGGCTGCGGCGTCGGGAGGGAGGGGGAGGGGCAGAAGGAAGGGGGAGTGGTTATTCCTTTGAAAGAGTCCTCCTCCGTGAAAGGACTGGTTAACTGTCCTGGGTTTGTTTCCTTCTCTAGCGCAGTTTTCTTGACGAGTCTAAATCGCTGATCTCTCGGATCCAGAGAGGCAGCGAACGAGAACGTCGTGAAACGTCTTCACCGTCGTTCTCCTGCTTCAGGTCGGCTAGACTCCGCCTTCGTTCGCGTGTCTCCGGTTCACCTCGGCTGCTCTGTTCTAACGTCCAGAACCGAGGTTCCACTGTAAATCCTGTTTGATTGTTGAAATATTTTGAGACGTATTTTTCATTTTCATGAGCCATGATTCTGGAAATTTAAAAAAAGCTTGAAATGTTTCAATTTATCTCTAATAAGTTTCATAGTTAGAATTAAATCGCTTAAAACCCTTTTCCGTGATATTAAAAAAATAAATAAAATAATTCTAGATGTACCTGCGCGCTATAATTTCTCTCAAAAGTAGTCTGCTGACGAGCAATCCCTTGTACTTGTACACATTGTAGGTCAACGCACTCTTCCACAAGTTGTCCCCAAACTACACCAAGCTAATGATGCTAATTCAGTTTTGTAGTTTTGTGATTCCAGGACGCTGCTCTCATTGAGGTAGCTCGATGGAGAGCGGACGTCCCAATCTCACGTGACCTTCGGCCGACGCCGACGTGCTCCTTGTTGTGTGTGAGGTGGCGTGTGCGTTTGACCCTGAGGTCACTGACGCTAATGAGCGCATGGTCCTTCGGCCTGAGCTTCAGGAGACGTCTGCCCTGTGCTCTCCGTCCACACGCTGTCTCCTGTGTGTCCCAGAGAGGCAGGTCCAGCTGGACAGAGGCGACGCTGCAGCTCAGGAACTGGTCAACTCCCTCCAGGTGCTGGAAGTCATGGCTGGAGCCATGGACGCGGCGCTCAGCCCGCTGGTGAGACCGCTTCCTGAAGTCTCATTGCTGATCAGAGATCTGCTGACCTTAAACGTGACGTTGTTCGTTGGGCTGTCTCTAAATGGACCTCTCTCTCTCTGTCCAGCTGATGGAGCACCTGCCCCATCTGTTCACCTGCCTGCAGCACCCGTACACTGCAGTGCGTCACATGGCGGCGCGCTGTGTGGGCGTGTTCAGTAGGATAGCCACGCTGGAGACCATGAACCGCTTCCTGGAGTGTGTGCTCCCCTGGCTGGCTGCCATTGAAGACTGCACCAAACAGGAAGGCGCCGTCGAGGCGTTGGCCTGTATCCTCCGACTTCCTGTGTTTGATGGGCCGCTTGAGACGAGTGGGCGTGGCTGCAGCGGGGGAGCCGAACCCGTGCTGCCGCCTGCGGCGTTGTGTCCTTGACTCGCGTCCCCTCAGGTGTCATGGAGCAGCTGGACGTGGACATTGTCCCCTACATCGTGCTGCTGGTCGTGCCGGTGCTGGGCTGCATGAGTGACCCCAGCGACAGCATCCGCTTCATGGCCACGCAGTGCTTTGCCACGCTCATCCGCCTGCTGCCCCTGGAGGTAGGGGCAGCCCGACCGGCTTCAGGGTACCCGACCGTGCATCACAACCGCTAAAACCAACTGTTGATCATTAGGCAGGGATCCCGGACCCTCCAGCTATGTCCGCTTACCTGGTCCTGCAGAAGGCCAGAGAACGCCACTTCCTGGAACAACTACTGGACGGCAAAAAGCTGGAGCGCTACAAGATCCCTGTGCCTATTAAGGCTGAGCTCAGGAAGTACCAGCAGGTGAGCCGTCTCTGCAGGGCGTGTCCGAGCTCTGTTGCTGCACACAGAGGCGACTGTCACTGACCTCTGAGTGCTGCGGGCGGTAGGGGGCGTGGCTCGTTCACCGTTGGCGGTGCAGAAGGACGATGGGGCTGTGCTCGTCCTTGTTCCTCCTCACACATGGAGAACTGCGTCTTCGTCTTCTTGCAGGACGGAGTGAACTGGCTGTCCTTCCTGAACAAGTACAAACTGCATGGGATCTTGTGTGATGACATGGGCCTCGGCAAGACGCTGCAGTCCATCTGCATTCTGGCCGGAGACCATTACCAGAGGTACGAACGGCACGGGCTCCGGGGTGGCGCACAAAGACTCTGAGGTAGCGTGCACGTTAACCAGCAGTAGCTCGGTCCATAGGGACCGGTTCACCTCCTCGTCACGGGTTCAGGTGCCCTGGAGCAAGGCACCGGACAAAGTGCAGGCTGCCCTGCGGTAGAGAAGGACCACATAATGCTGATTGAAAGACTCTGTCGCCATAGCGATAGCCACCCTGTCCACTCCAATGCCAGTCCAGGAAGAGATGCCTCTCTTCGTGAGCTGAGGGATCCGTTTCGTCTTCAGGCTCTGGTCTGGTGGTCCTGGGTGAACCCCGCAGTCTACTGGTCCTTCAGGCGGGGTATATATATTAACCCTGATCCACAGGGGCCGCCCTAGAGGGGGGGTCTCCTCCCGTAAACACACGCAATAGGGTGGCGTGTCGTCCTCCGGCAGCAGGCCCTCAGGCCCCGGTGGCTTTGTCGGGGACCTACGGGTGTGTCACTTGCCTAAAGACGTTTGAAACGGTGGAGGCTCTGGAGTTGCACCAGCCCAGGTGCGTTCGTGCCGTCAGGGTAGCCTTTGAAGTGCTGAGGCAGCAGGTTGGGGTTCAGCACCCGTCACACCGACTGGGACTAGAACTTCAGACCCAGACCGCGGCCGGTCTATCTCGAGTTCGCATCATTACTGTCTGAAACACGTTGCGGTTGAACGTCTTGCTGACGTGTTGACTGTCCTGCAACAGAGACTTCATAACGCACCTGTGGGAGGCTGAATGGACGCCTCGGTGAACGTGGTGCTGGTCCACCCTGAGCGCTGTAATCGGGGTGGGGGGGGGTTCCTCTTCACTCACCGTTGGAACAGGCCATCTTTGCTGAACTGAACTCGGCCTCCGTGTTGTCTCTGCAGGGCTCAGACCAAAGCCCCGGACTGCGTCCTCATGCCGTCTCTGGTGGTGTGTCCTCCCACGCTGACGGGCCACTGGGTCGACGAGGTCGGCAAGTTCTGCTCCAAAGAGTTCCTCAGCCCGCTGCATTACACCGGACCGCCGGCGGAGCGCATACGGTGAGGCTCGTTTGCCGCGGTGTGAAGCTTGACAGGAAATGAACAGCTTTGTAATCGTGGGCGAGGGGACCAGCCCGCCGTCCTGGGACACATCGCCCCCCCCTGGTTCCTCAGAGCAGAGCATGGATAACGGGAAGTGTAATATCTCACACATGCTTTGTAGGATGCATCTCGGCATGTTCTTAAATGAAGTCCTAGATTTCCGTGTTTGTGTTCCCCTTTCTGGTTCTGGTCCTGGTTATTCCCCTGCTGGCTTGGGTTATTCCCCTTTCTGGTCCTGGTTAGTCCCCTTTCTGGTTGTTCCCCTGCTGCTTGGGTTATTCCCCTTTCTGGTTATTCCACCTCTTGGCTTGGGTTATTCCCCTTTCTGGTTCTGGTTCTGGTTATTCCCCTTTCTGGTTCTGGTCCTGGTTATTCCCCTTTCTGGTTGTTCCCCTTCTGGCTTGGGTTATTCCCCTTTCTGGTTCTGGTCCTGGTTAGTCCCCTTTCTGGTTGTTCCCCTTCCGGCTTGGGTTATTCCCCTTTCTAGTTCTGGTTATTCCCCTTTCTGGTTGTTCCCCTTCTGGCTTGGGTTCATGTTCCTGCTGATGGGTTGAGCCTCTCTTCTGCTCCAGGTTGCAGCATCAAGTAAAGAAACACAATCTGATCGTAGCATCCTACGATGTTGTACGGAATGACATCGACTTTTTCAGGTGCGTGTCCGACATCGGTCTTCGTGTCTTGGGGGCATCGTTTGGTTTTTTAATTTTTGTCTTCTCCAGAAACATCAAATTTAATTACTGTATCCTTGACGAGGGTCACGTGATCAAGAATGGGAAGACCAAACTGTCAAAAGCCATTAAGCAGTTGGCTGCCAACTTCCGACTCATCCTGTCGGGGACGCCCATACAGGTACGTCGCCATGGTGACGGTTGGTCTGTGGAGTGTTGCCTTGTTGAGTGTTCTGTTTCACCCGTCTCCAGAATAATGTCCTGGAGCTCTGGTCGTTGTTTGACTTCCTAATGCCGGGCTTCCTCGGGACGGAGCGCCAGTTTGCTGCTCGCTATGGAAAACCAATCTTGGCTAGTCGTGATGCCAAAAGTTCTTCGCGGGAGCAAGAGGCAGGTACGTGGGCTCCCCGTCTTCTCCTTCCTCCTGGAATAGTTCCCGATGTCGTTTCACATTCAGACGGGGACTGTGGTCGGTGTTGATTTGTCCCCCTAGGCGTCCTGGCGATGGAGGCGCTTCACCGACAGGTGCTTCCGTTCCTTCTGAGGAGGATGAAAGACGATGTCCTGCAAGATCTTCCACCCAAGATAATTCAGGACTATTACTGCAGCCTGAGTCCTCTGCAGGTACTCCGCCCCGCCAGGGTGGCTAAAAAGTACTCGGGTGGAATGACGACATTTACTTCCAGATGCAACCAGTCCAGATGGCCGTCCACCATGAGCCTTAGGTTCTGTCCAAGGTTTCTGCCTGTTCAGGGAAGTGCTTCCTTGCGTCCGTCTCCAAAGTTCCTGCTCCTGTGGGTGAAGTTGGGTTCTGTCTGTCCCTGAGGCTACTTCCTAAAGACGGCCCCCTGCCGTGACGGTCAGGGGAGTCCCACTCGGCCACGCCCTTTTATTGGTCCCCTGTTCAGGGGTTGAACTGGGACCTTGCAATGATGACGGACGTGAGCAGACTCTTCGTCTCTGCCCAGGTCCACCAGCCGAAGCCAGATGTTTTATTTGTTCCATGATCCGCCCTTGTTCAGAGTCAACCTGCCGGTACCTTGTGGGCAGGTGTCGGCTTTAAGCACCGCCCACTTCCTGTTTAACCCACTGTAAAGGCATTTTACTCTGGCGTGCACTAAAACCTTTCCGAACGCCGGAACCTGAATGCATCCGGTTACTTTCTGCAGGTTCAGCTTTATGAAGACTTCGCAAAGTCCCGGGCCAAGGTCGGTGTGGAGGACAGCGTCTCTGCTGCGTCCACCGTGGAGGAGGACAAGCCTAAACTGAAGGCCACCGGCCATGTCTTCCAGGTACAGCGCACAGATCCCACCACGCTGCAGCGTGTTTGTGTGATCGCTGGGTTCCGTGTGTCCTCCTGTGAGACGGCCTCTGTGTCCACAGGCCCTGCAGTACCTGCGGAAGCTGTGCAACCATCCCAGCCTGGTCCTGACCGCGCAGCATCCCGAGTACCAGCGAGTCGCCGAGCAGCTGGCCCAACAGAACTCCAGCCTGAGGGACATCCAGCACGCGCCCAAACTGTCTGCCCTGAAGCAGGTGAGGGCCGGCGTCTCGGGGCCGGCGTCTCGGGGCCGGCGTCTCGGGGGCCGGCGTCTCCGGCCGTAGCGCTCGCGTCTCCGCCGTCTGTCTCGTGCCGTAGCGCTCGTGTCTTGTCTGTTTCCAGTTGCTGCTGGATTGCGGTCTCGGAGACGGCGGCGTCTCAGAAGGCGGGACCGCGGCGGTGGTGGCTCAGCATCGCGTGCTAATTTTCTGCCAGTTAAAGAGCATGCTGGACATTGTGGAGCAGGACCTGCTGAAGCCCAAACTGTCCTCCGTCACCTACCTGAGGCTGGACGGCAGCGTGCCGGCCGGCCTGCGCCACGCCATCGTGTCCAGGTCGGTGGATTTGGGACGCGTCTTCCAGCACGGCGCCTACTAGCTGCCGCCTCCTGCCACTGCTTGTCCTCCCTCAGGTTTAACAACGACCCCTCCATCGACGTGCTGCTGCTCACCACCCATGTCGGGGGTCTGGGTCTGAACCTGACGGGGGCGGACACCGTGGTGTTCGTGGAACATGACTGGAATCCCATGAGGGACCTGCAGGCCATGGACCGCGCCCACAGGATAGGACAGGTACCGCTCGGACCGCGCCCGGTGTCTGTTTAGCGGTCCGGTCTGTGTGACCCCAAGGAGCCACCGTACTTCATGCCCTGCAGTTCAAACGGACGCCGGAATACTGCAGCGGAGTATATTTGACGTTTGTAATGTACTTGCTGTGGTATCTGCGGCTGCAGCGCTGCACCGATGCGTCCCGCGTGTTGGACGCGTGACGCCAGTGTTTGTCTCTGCAGAAACGGGTCGTGAACGTGTACCGGCTGATCACGCGCGGAACGCTGGAAGAGAAGATCATGGGTCTGCAGAAGTTCAAGATGAGCATCGCCAACACGGTCATCAGCCAAGACAACGCCAGCCTGCAGAGCATGGGCACGGAGCAGGTCCTCAACCTGTTCACCCTGGACAAGGTGAGACCCCGGGGGGGCCCCCTGGAGCCCCCCCCGCGCTGCTGAGCATCTTGTCCTGTGTTTCAGGGTGAGACGGAAGAGACCTCGCCGGCGACCTCGGAGAAAGCCTCCATGAAGTGTGTGCTGGAAGGCCTGGGGGAGCTGTGGGACCAGCAGCAGTACGACACCGAGTACAACCTGGACAGCTTCATGCACTCCCTGAAGTAGCGCTGCCCCCCCCCCCCCAGGGGGAGCTGTGGGACCAGCAGCAGTACGACACCGAGTACAACCTGGACAGCTTCATGCACTCCCTGAAGTAGCGCTGCCCCCCCCCCAGGGGGAGCTGTGGGACCAGCAGCAGTACGACACCGAGTACAACCTGGACAGCTTCATGCACTCCCTGAAGTAGCGCTGCCCCCCCCCCGGCCAGAGGCCGCCCTGCTGGTTGCTGGTTGCAGGGCGTCTTCAGAGCTGAAGCGCCGCTGAGCGTAACCATGGCGACGCACGCGTTACACCCGCGTCGTTCGGGATTGTCCCTCCCCAACGACGCCTTTTTAAAACCCCCCTCCCCCCCTCCATCCACGGACACGTCCCGTTTAAGCACAACAAAGGGACGCCAGGACGATTGATGAGCTCGCTGGACAGCAGCTTTCATCGGGCCACGCCCCCTGACCTCCGGGAGCGTCCACCCCCCCGGATGGTGCGCATCATGTCCAGCTTCGCCACACGGGTGGAGGGACGGCGAAGCGGCGTTGGACTGCACTCGGGGCTCCTGAAACTTGCCGCAAGTGTTTTAAAAAGGACAGATTGTACATATTTCTGTAGTTTTTGTTCATGATTGTGGGATTCTAATAAATTCTGCAGCTCTTTTGAATGATGTGTCTCCACCCTGGATGTCCCCCTAAGACATGGTGGACTGGAATATATCAATGAGTATGTATATTGCAATGTTGGCGCAGTACAAGTACAGTCACACAGTAGCATGTATTACAGTACAAGTACAGTCAAACATCCTGTCTAAGAGGAGCATTTCTAAAAAGCCCTTGCGGTGATTTACCCATGTTAGTCCTGTAGGAGGGGGTAATCAGGTTGTTGTTTGAGCTCCCTCTAGTGTTGTGGCTGTGGGTGTCACTAAATCTGTGGAGGTGTTTATTCAGGTATGCAGGGATTGAGGGGACTGAGGGCAGAGCTGCATTGACTATTTTAAATGCCAATCCCATTTTGAGTTGTTTAACCCTGTCTTCTACCCTGAGCCATTTTAGGCTAGCAAAATGTCCAGGAAGAAGGTGGGTCATGGGCCCCAGATTGAGGAGTAGCCGAATCAGTTTGTTTTGGGAAGTTTGGAGCCTGGTTTTCAGGGACACTTTGATGTTGGAATACCAGGAGGTGCTAGCATAGTCAAAGAGGGGCTGAACCAGTGATAAACTTTCTTTTATCCATTCTTCATCCATCCGTTCACGTTCTTCTCCTAAAGCTCTTCTATTATGCTCTGTGTGCTTCAAACACGCTGCAGGTCCCAACAATTAGCGCGGTCACAGGGAAAACGTGGACTGGAGTTTCAGTGATGTGGGCATTCTCTATAGGAACAGGTGGAACGGGTTCTCTACCTTGCGTCATGAAGTGAGGGGAAACAGATCCATGATCAGATTTAAGTCAGGTTACATGTTTATTTAAACTCATGTCAGCATTTTTTGCACACTGAAAAAGATATATAGATTTATATATAAAATAGAAATTAGGTTTATATATATCCATCCATCCATTTTCTACCGCTTATCCGGGGGGGTCGCGGGGGCAGCAGCCTAAGCAGGGAAACCCAGACTTCCCTCTCCCCGGCCACTTCCTCTAGCTCTTCCGGGGGGATCCCGAGGCGTTCCCAGGTCAGCCGAGAGACATAGTCTCTCCAGCGTGTCCTGGGTCTTCCTCGTGGTCTCCTCCCGGTGGGACGTGCCCTGAACACCTCACCAGGGAGGCGTTCAGGAGGCATCCTGAACAGATGCACCTCATCTGGCTCCTCTCAACGCGGAGGAGCAGCGGCTCTACTCCGAGCTCCTCCCGGATGACTGAGCTTCTCACCCTATCTCTAAGGGAGAGCCCAGCCCCCCTACGGAGGAAGCTCATTTCAGCCGCTTGTACCCGGGATCTCGTTCTTTCGGTCACTACCCAAAGCTCGTGACCACAGGTGAGGGTAGGAACGGAGATCGACCAGCAGGTGAGGGTAGGAACGGAGATCGACCGGTAAATCGAGAGCTTCGCCTTTCGGCTCAGCTCTCTCTTCACCATGACGGATCGGTGCAGAGTCCGCATCACTGCAGACGCTGCACCGATCCGTCTGTCGATCTCTCGCTCCATTCTTCCCTCACTCGTGAACAAGACCCCGAGGTACTTGAACTCCTCCACTTGGGGCAGGATCTCCTCCCCGACCTGGAGGGTGCACTCCACCCTTTTCCGACTGAGAACCATGGCCTCGGATTTGGAGGTGCTGATTCTCATCCCGGCCGCTTCACATGCGGCTGCGAACCGATCCAGTGAGAGCTGGAGGGCACGGCCTGATGAAGCCAACAGGATCACATCGTCTGCAAACAGCAGCGATCCAATCCTGAGGTCACCAAACCGAACCCCCTCAACACCCTGGCTGCACCTAGAAATTCTGTCCATAAAGGTTATGAACAGAATCGTTGACAAAGGGCAGCCCTGGCGGAGTCCAACCCGCACTGGAAATAGGTCCGACTTATTGCCAGCAATGCGGACCAAGCTCTGGCACCGGTCATATACGGAGCGGACACCCCAAATGAGGGGGTCCGACACCCCATACTCCCGGAGCACCCCCCACAGGACTCCCCGAGGGACACGGTCGAATGCCTTCTCCAAATCCACAAAACACATGTGGACTGGTTGGGCAAACTCCCATGCACCCTCAAGGACCCTGCCGAGGGTGTAGAGCTGGTCCATAGCTCCACGGCCAGGACGAAAACCACATTGCTCCTCCTGAATCCGAGGTTTGACTATCCGGCGGACCCTCCTCTCCAGTACCCCTGAATAGACCTTACCAGGGAGGCTGAGGAGTGTGATCCCTCTGTAGTTGGAACACACCCTCTGGTCCCCCTTCTTATAAAGAGGGACCACCACCCCGGTCTGCCAATCCAGAGGCACTGCCCCCGATGACCATGCAATGTTGCAGAGTCGTGTCAACCATGACAGCCCTACAACATCCAGAGCCTTAAGGGACTCCGGGCGGATCTCATCCACCCCTGGGGCCTTGCCACCGAGGAGCTTTTTGACTACCTCGGCAACCTCGGCCCCAGAGATAGAGGAGCTCACCCCCGAGTCCCCAGGCCCTGCTTCCTCACTGGAAGGCATGTCGGTGGGATTGAGGAGGTCTTCAAAGTAGTCCCTCCACCGATCTACGACGTCTCGAGTCGAGGTCAGCAGCGCACCATCCCCACCATACACAGTGTTGACTGTGCACTGCTTCCCCCTCCTGAGATGCCGGATGGTGGCCCAGAACCTCTTCGAAGCCGTCCGGAAGTCGTTTTCCATGGCCTCACCGAACTCCTCCCATGCCCGGGTTTTTGCCTCAGCAACCGCGGTAGCTGCACTCCGCTTGGTCTGTCGGTACCTGTCAGCCGCCTCCGGAGTCCCACAGGCCAAAAGGACCTGGTTGGACTCCTTCTTCAGCTTGACGGCATCCCTCACCACCGGTGTCCACCAAGAGGTCTTGGGATTGCCGCCACGACAGGCACCGACCACCTTACGGCCACAGCACCGATCGGCCGCTTCAACAATGGAGGCACGAAACATAGTCCACTCGGACTCGATGTCCCCTGCCTCCGCCGGTACATGGTCGAAGTTCTCCCGGAGGTGGGAGTTAAAACTCCTTCTGACAGGAGATTCTGCCAGACGTTCCCAACAGACCCTCACAATACGTTTGGGCCTACCAGGTCTGTCCGGCATCCTCCCCCACCATCGGAGTTGGCTCACCACCAGGTGATGGTCGGTTGACAGCTCCGCCCCTCTCTTCACCCGAATGTCCAAGACATGCGGCCGCAAGTCCGGTGAGACGACTACAAAGTCGATCATCGAACTGCGGCCTAGGGTGTCCTGGTGCCAAGTGCACATATGGACACCCTTATGCTTGAACGTGGTGTTCGTTATGGACAATCTGTGACGAGCACAGAAGTCCAATAACAAAACACCGCTCGGATTCCGATCAGGGGGGCCATTCCTCCCAATCACACCCCTCCAGGTCTCACTTTCATTGCCAACATGGGCGTTGAAGTCCCCCAACAGAACGAGGGAATCCCCAGAAGGAGCACTCTCCAGTACCCCCTCCAGGGACTCCAAAAAGGGTGGATACTCTGAACTGCTGTTTGGACCATAGGCACAAACAACAGTCAGGTTCCGTCCCCCCGCCCGAAGGCGGAGGGAAGCTACCCTCTCATTTATTGGCGTAAACTCCAACATACAGGCACTGAGCCGGGGGGCAATAAGTATTGCCACCCCTGCCCGGCGCCTCTCACCAGTGGCAACTCCAGAGTGGAAGAGAGTCCAACCCCTCTCAAGAAGGGTGGTTCCGGAGCCCTTGCTGTGTGTCGAGGTGAGGCCAACTATGTCCAGTCGGAACTTCTCAACCTCGCACACCAGCTCAGGCTCCTTCCCCGCCAGAGAGGTGACGTTCCACGTCCCTAGAGCTAGTTTCTGGAGCCGAGGGTCGGACCGCCAAGGTCCCCGCCTTTGGCTGCTGCCCAGCTCACATCGCACCCGACCCCTCTGGTCCCTCCTATGGGTGGTGAGCCCACGGGAGGAAGGTCCCACGTAGCTTCTTCGGGCTATGCCCAACCGGGCTCCATGGGTGAAGACCCGGCCAGGCGCTCGCCATCGTGCCCCACCCCCAGGCCTGGCTCCAGGAGGGGGCCCCGGTGACCCGCGTCCGGGCAAGGGAAGCCCAGGACCAATTTTTTTTATTCGTCATGAGGGTTTTTTGAACCACCCTTTGTCTGGTCCCTCCCCTAGGACCTGTTTGCCATGGGTGACCCTACCAGGGGCATATAGCCCCGGACAACTGAGCTCCTAGGATCACTGGGACACGCAAACCCCTCCACCACGATAAGGTGGCAGCTCAGGGAATATATATATATATATATTATAAAACAACCCAAAATGACTCAGGTGGGCTGAAGCCCCCCTAGAATAGGCCTAACGACACCACTGCCCCGGAGCATCTGTCAGGGGTAAAACTGGCCTCTGAAATAACTGCTGCTCCAGCCAAGGGTGCTGCTGAAGATCCTCCAGGGTGGCCTGCCTCCCAGAGTTCCCACTGAAACAGGTATTCCTGAAGTCCTGGCACTCTGAGGTTGAGAGGGAACAGAAAGCGTAGATGTGGTTGAGACCAGCGAGAGCGACGTCATCATGATGACCTGATACATTTACGGTTCGTATGTTGTCTTACCCTCGGTCATGTTGTTATACATGCTGCTGATGGACGAGTCATCTATGCACGTCTCCAAGTCCAACATGGTGTCGTCAAGGACCTCGCCTAACTGCCTGACGGTCCAGAACGTGGCCGTGTCTGCCATCGTTGTGCGGTTATCTGGAAGGTGCGGAGACGGACGATGTGGACAGATGGATGGACAGCAAGAGGAGACGATGGATGATTTAGCAGTCAGCAAACGTCCAATAAACCGTGTCTTACCCACGAAGGCGCTGCAGCCGAAATCAATGAGTCTCACGCGAGGGCCACCGGCCCGGGGCTCGACAAGGATGTTGTCCGTTTTGATGTCGAAGTGGACAACACCCTTTGACTGCATTTCAATGGCAGCGGCCACCAGCTGCCTCATGATGTCCTGAGGTGAGAATGGACAAAGGGAAGATTCGGGTGAGGGAAGAAGGGGGCGTGCTGCGTTTGCACTTTGATTTGAACATAGATGTGACGGTTTAAGGGAGGTTTGAGGAAAGGTTTAGCCTTACCTGAGCCTGATGTTCTGCGAGAGGTTTCTCTGCGTAGGCCATCAAGGTCTGGCAGGGCTCCGGTCGCTCTATGACCAGGATCACCTGGTCATCCAGGCGGAACCAGTCGATCAGCATCACACACGGTGATTTCCCCACTGATGCCGACCCGCCTGCCAGTCGCTGCATGATCAGCACCTCCGACGGAACATTCTTTATGAACTAGGGGGAGAAAATGACTCATAATTAGCATAAACGTGCAGATGTAGTTCTGTGTGGTCCCAACCAGCAGCACAGTGAAACGGATTCACACATGCTAAAGAAATAGCATAAGTTAGCATGCTAAAAACCATGTTGCTGAGGAACTTCAGAACGGCGCAGCGGCCGCTGTGTTGAGGCGAACCCAAGTAGAAATGTTCACCTTGTGACGATGCAGCGCTACTGAACATGTGCTATTGTTAGCTGTAGCTGCTGCTACAGGAGACACTGAACACTCCTCAGGTTTAAGGTACAGAGAAGTTAGGATTTAGTTAGTACTGAAATAATTCAGTCACTGTGTTGTTAACAGCATGAAGACATTTAACATTACTTACGAAGTTTGTTAACATCTTGTCCCGATGGATGTGTTTGATGGCCACCTAAGAGACAGAATGAACAGTTTGTTAAACTGTAAACGGAGGGATTAATATGTGTGTGTGCGTGCGTGCGTGTGCGTGTGCGTGTGCGTGTGTGTGTGTGGGTGTGGGTGTGCGTGTGCATGTTCATACTTACTGGCAAGTTATCAGAGCGACGATGGCCAGCAAAGACCCGTCCAAACTCTCCACCACCGAGGAACTTTAGCTGCAGGTATTTTGACTCAAAGTCTTCTACACACACAAAGAGAGAAATGTTTACGTGTGGAGAACAAATCATCGTCTTCGCATTCACCCACGGCTGAAACCGCGGGTTACTGAATTTACATTTTATTAACGTCTACTGTTTTGCATTCTAGAAGTGTGAAAATGGTAAATTATTTAATTAGTTTCCTTCTCGTTGTAAAAAAAGAGCATTTTTATTCGGAACAAAGAAACGGGGGGTTTGACATGTCGTGTTGAGAAAGTGTTGCTAACGTGGTAAGTGTGTAGCCCGGAGCTCGTCTGTGTTCACATCCAAATAAAAGCTGTTCTTTAAAACGGTCAGCTCACCTCTGCTGGAAATGCTTGAGGAGGACTCTTTCTCCTTCTCCTCAGTCAGCCTGACCTCCTCCACGGAATCTGTGGAGTCCTCCCCAGTAAGGTCGACGATGGCTCTCAGCCTCTTACTGGGTGGCTGGATCGACCAGTTACTGGAGGCCTTTCTCTTGGACCCAGGAGTCTGCACCTCACTCAGGCTGGAGTCCTCCCCAGTAAGGTCGACGATGGCTCTCAGCCTCTTACTGGGTGGCTGGATCAACCAGTTACTGGAGGCCTTTCTCTTGGACCCAGGAGACGGCTCCTCACTCAGGCTGGAGTCCTCCCCAGTAAGGTCGACGATGGCTCTCAGTCTCTTCCTGGGTGGCTGGATCGACCAGTTACTGGAGGCCTTTCTCTTGGACCCAGGAGTCTGCTCCTCACTCAGGCTGGAGTCCTCCCCAGTAAGGTCGACGATGGCTCTCAGCCTCTTACTGGGTGGCTGACTGGCTGGTTCGCCAGATGATGAGTGGTCATTTCTGGCCTTTCTCTTCGTCCCAGGCCCCCTCTGGGGCTCGGTGGTGGTGTCTAGAAATAAAATAAACCATGATCTTGTTAAACTGGATGTTTGAACTTTATTATTATTGTTGATTTTTTTTTCCTGGTATGTTTAAATTGAGGGACAGAAAGTGGGAAACATATTATTAATGCTTTAAATTGTCTTCTTGAGGTGAACGTGTTCCCATCCGAAGGAGCAGAAACAAAACAAACTTCCAATCCTTCATTCACGGGCCCTAAACCCTCTGATCACGTGACAGGATACAGTACAGGTCTGTATTCAGACATAAGTCAACAATACTATGATTTTGATCAGAAATATATTTGTCAATAATATTTACAACATCAGATAAAAAAGAGAAATCACTTGGTCAAACAGTCCAGGACTTACAACTCACCTGAATCACTCTCTGAGCAAATAGAAACGTCTTTGTTTGATCTTGAAACCATTTTTAAATGTTTCTCTCAACTTTCTGTCAACAGTGAATAATTAATGTCTCTCAACAATAATTTCTAAACTGAAGGACGAATCAAAGAGGCCAGTAACAGGACGCTTATATACCTGGATTGTCTGTACTGTTTAAGATCAAAGCAGACTGGGCTTTTTGGAGATTAAAACAAAATATTGCTTTGTAGACTTCAAAGCACTTTTTCGTTACTCTGAAGTGTGCATGCGCCACGGTGCACGCTCGTTGTCGCAGGCTTTCTTTGCTATTACTTTATTTATTTCTCTATATAACTGTTAATATATATATTTGTTTTGATCCACACATATGCAGGTATGAAGGTTTGTAGTCTTTTTGTTCGCTCTGGATCTTCTTTCCCTCCCCGTCAGCAGAGCGCATCGACTCCGCGTCGGGACCGCGTGGAGCTGGACCCGGCCGGCATCGTTCATAGACCGGCAGACGTCCCGGAAGAGCTACGGAGAAAGAGGAACCAGAGGAGGAGAGAAACCAGGAGGAGACAACGGACGGGGTGTGAGCTGGCGTCTCATCCGGGGTGTACCCCCCCCCCCCCCCCCACCTCTCACCTGCAGCCAACTGAAATAGGCTCACCAGGCCCGCAATGAATGAAGATGAATGAGTGAATAAATAAATAGTACAAGGTTAAAGTATGCGGCAGGAAATAATAAATTAGACAAATGGTTGATTTAATAAAAAATACACCACAGAAATTAAACAGTAAAAAAAAGGCCATGGCAGCGAATCACACACACACACAAACACCCACACACACACACACACACACACACACCCACACACACACACACACACACACACAGCTGGTTCGCATCAGTTTATGCAGTGGAAATGGCTTGTTGATGGTTAACATCACATCAAAACATTTTTAAAAGACCTTATGATTAACAATTGAAAGCATACATCTGATAAGATATTAAAATTGTATTTTTAATACTGCAAAGCTTTATTTCTCTTTATTATGATCTTGGATTCTTATGCTTGTGATGTAGAACTGGAGTCATCTTTCTCTTGGTGGAAGATATAGAGGATGTATATATAAAGATATACATATTTCTGATGGTAAAATAATACCTAAATATTTCTTCTTCAATCAACATTTGATTGCTTGTGTTTGTTGCGTATTCAGCTGTTGTTTCATTTCCCCTCTATATATTTATAGAGCGACAGAGAGCAGGAACAGACAAAAACAAAATGTATAAAGCTATAAATGCTAATGCCAACCAATCAGGAAGCTGATTCCACAATAAAGGAGCTTGATAACTGAAAGCTCCGCCCCCCTGTCTGCTCTTGCACATTTTTGGAACCACGAGCAGGCCAGCATTTTGGGACCGCAGGGTCCTAGTGGGGCAATACGGGATAATCATCTCTGTAAGGTAAGGAGGGGCCTGGCCGGTGAGGGCTTTAAAAGTAAGTAGAAGGATTTTATACTCAATCCGTTCCCTAACAGGAAGCAGAGACGCCAGAACAGGGGAAATGTGTTCTCTCAGTCTGGTTCCTGTTAGAACACGAGCTGCTGCGTTCTGGATCAGCTGGAGATGTTTAATAGACCTTTTTGGGCAGCCGGACAGTAAGGAGTTGCAGTAGTCCAGTCTGGAAGTCACAAAAGCATGGACTATTTGTTCTGCATCTTTTCGGGTTAGTAGTATGCCTGACCTTTGAGATATTCAGAAGGTGAAAGAACGCAGTCCTTGAAATATGCTTTATCTGGGACTGAAAGGACAGGTCCTGATCAAAGATTACCCCCAGATTCTTGACAGTGGTGCTGGTGGACACTGAGACGCCATCTAGTTCAACTACAACACTAGAACAAACATTTCTGAGATGCTTTGGCCCAAGAACCAGAACCTCAGTTTTATTTAGATTTAATAACAGGAAGTTCTCGGTCATCCAGGAGTTAATGTCCTTAAGGCACGTCTGAAGTCTAACCGACTGATCGACTTTGTCTGGCTGAACTGACAGGTATAATTGAGTATCGTCTGCATAGCAGTGGAAATTTATGCTATGTTTCTTAATAATGTTACCTAAGGGAAGCATATACAGCGTGAACAGAATATGTCCAAGCACTGAACCCTGTGGAACTCCATATTTAACTTCAGTGTACGTAGAAGATTCATCATGAACACGTACAAACTGAAATCTATCAGATAAATATGATCTAAACCAGTTCAATGCAGATCCTCTAACACCAACAGATTGTTCCAGCCTCTGTAACAGAATCTGATGATCTATTGTGTCAAAGGCTGCACTGAGATCTAATAAAATAAGCAGAGACAAGTCCATTATCAGACGCTATTAAAGGTCATTGGTGACTTTAACTAATGCTGTCTCTGTGCTATGATGAGCTCTGAAACACGACTGGAAAACCTCAAATAACTGATTGTCTTGTAAGAATTCACACAGCTGACTGGAAACTGCTTTCTCCAAAAGCTTTGACAGGAATGGAAGGTTTGAAATTGGCCGATAGTTAGCCGAGACATCAGGATCCAATGTTGGTTTTTTGAGAAGCGGTTTAATGACTGCTGTTTTAAAGACTTGGGTACATAGCCTGTGAGTAAAGATAGATTAATTGTATTTAGCAAAGCAATACTAATTGAGGGGAAGACTTCTTTAAGCAGACTCGTTGGGACCGGGTCTAGGAGACAAGTGCACGGTTTAGATGAGGCAACAGCCACACTTAGTTGCTGCAAGTTAATGGGGGTGAAGCTATCCAAGTAACTATCAAGAGTAACAGTCGTATCTCTACTTCCATGCCTCAGGGAGGGGTCAATGCCACACGAAGGCAGACGCTGATGAATGACGTCCCTAATAGATTCGATTTTGGTACTGAAGAAGTTCATGAAATCTTCAGACCTGTCGGAACAGAAGGGTCAACAGAGCTGGCGCTTTGTGTTAGCCTAGCTACGGTGTCAGAGAGAAACCTTGGATTAGATTTGTTCTCTTCTATTAGAGATGAGTAATATGCTGCTCTAGCTCTGTGTTTGCCTAGCTACGGTGTCAGAGAGAAACCTTGGATTAGATTTGTTCTCTTCTATTAGATGAGTAATATGCTGCTCTAGCTTTGTGTTAGCCTAGCTACGGTGTCAGAGAGAAACCTTGGATTAGATTTGTTCTCTTCTATTAGAGATGAGTAATATGCTGCTCTAGCTTTGTGTTAGCCTAGCTACGGTGTCAGAGAGAAACCTTGGATTAGATTTGTTCTCTTCTATTAGAGATGAGTAATATGCTGCTCTAGCTTTGTGTTAGCCTAGCTACGGTGTCAGAGAGAAACCTTGGATTAGATTTGTTCTCTTCTATTAGAGATGAGTAATATGCTGCTCTAGCTTTGTGTTAGCCTAGCTACGGTGTCAGAGAAACCTTGGATTAGATTTGTTCTCTTCTATTAGATGAGTAATATGCTGCTCTAGCTTTGTGTTAGCCTAGCTACGGTGTCAGAGAGAAACCTTGGATTAGATTTGTTCTCTTCTATTAGAGATGAGTAATATGCTGCTCTAGCTTTGTGTTAGCCTAGCTACGGTGTCAGAGAGAAACCTTGGATTAGATTTGTTCTCTTCTATTAGAGATGAGTAATATGCTGCTCTAGCTTTGTGTTAGCCTAGCTACGGTGTCAGAGAGAAACCTTGGATTAGATTTGTTCTCTTCTATTAGAGATGAGTAATATGCTGCTCTAGCTTTGTGTTAGCCTAGCTACGGTGTCAGAGAGAAACCTCGGATTAGATTTGTTCTCTTCTATTAGAGATGAGTAATATGCTGCTCTAGCTTTGTGTTAGCCTAGCTACGGTGTCAGAGAGAAACCTTGGATTAGATTTGTTCTCTTCTATTAGAGATGAGTAATATGCTGCTCTAGCTTTGTGTTAGCCTAGCTACGGTGTCAGAGAGAAACCTTGGATTAGATTTGTTCTCTTCTATTAGAGATGAGTAATATGCTGCTCTAGCTTTGTGTTAGCCTAGCTACGGTGTCAGAGAGAAACCTTGGATTAGATTTGTTCTCTTCTATTAGAGATGAGTAATATGCTGCTCTAGCTTTGTGTTAGCCTAGCTACGGTGTCAGAGAGAAACCTCGGATTAGATTTGTTCTCTTCTATTAGAGATGAGTAATATGCTGCTCTAGCTTTGTGTTAGCCTAGCTACGGTGTCAGAGAGAAACCTCGGATTAGATTTGTTCTCTTCTATTAGAGATGAGTAATATGCTGCTCTAGCTTTGTGTTAGCCTAGCTACGGTATAAAAGAGAAACCTTGGATTAGATTTGTTCTCTTCTATTAGAGATGAGTAATATGCTGCTCTAGCTATGTGTTAGCCTAGCTACGGGGTCAGAGAGAAACCTCGAATTTGCATGTTTTTGGTGGTGGGAAGAAGCCGGAGAACCCTGAGAGAACCCACGAAGACGTGGGGAGAACATGCAAACTTGAAAGAGGAAACAGATCTGAAGTGGATATGAACAGAGAATGTTTTAGGACATTTGGATCAGTTTTCATCATTAAATTTACAGGGGGGGGGCAATAATTGTTGCAGAGTGTCTGTGAAGAAATGTGAAGAAACAAAATAATAAATCATTAATAAATCATTTAATCTGAACATAAAACACAAAACAGTTTTAATAAATAGCTCAAATAATTCCAGTTACATCCATCGCAGCAGAACCAGTCGCCTGGCTGCAGACACAACCGTGGCGTCATGGAAGAGAAGGTAAACGAAAGGCAAACAGGAAAGTGCTGGGAGGAGACCGGAGAGCAAAGAGGGCGGGTTCCATCGGTAGGACACAGGACTCCTTTCTGTCCACACAAGCCAACATCAGAACATGTTCCAGAAACCGGAGCAGCAGGATTCCCAGTCTCTTCTTGGTTCAACCATTTGTCCCAGAGCTGGAGTCTTTACGTCCGGACCTGGACTTCCTCCCCGTACATGTCCAGTCGATTCACCTTCAGCCCTGTAGAACGACACAAACGCACACTCCTGTGTCTTAGTGAAGACCGTTGCCGCCGACGACGGTGGGGAAGGACAACATTCACAGCGATGTCAGCGCCGCCATTACATTTAAATCACAGCACAAAGCATGCTAAAGATAATAGTTTAAGACTCTCGAAGGCTTCTTAGTGAAAACATATTCTGCCCACAGCACGACAATGACCTTTGATCCCCGACCCTCTCAGGTGATCACACCGACGTTCGACTACTCGGTCGTGTAACGTAAAACACAAACGACAAGCTTAGCTTCCTTCTTAAAACGCGTTTCAAGGAAGTAATGTATGGAGACGTTTACAAAATATCCGCTAAGCTAATATCAATCAAAAGCTGAGGCGATTCATTGGATCACATGATATCTCAGTAAATACAGCATGTGAGGATTTATTCTATCTGGCGCCATCTTGTGGTCATTGTGTCGACGCAGCCACAATATTGGAGTCAGGTGGCTGTCAGCTGAGCACACTGGTGAAAGCTTGTCTCTGTCTCTGTCTCTGTCTCTGTCTCTGTCTCTGTCTCTGTCTCTGTCTCTGTCTCTGTCTCTGTCTCTGTCTCTGTCTCTGTCTCTGTCTCTGTCCCTGTCCCTGTCCCTGTCCCTGTCCCTGTCCCTGTCTCTGTCTCTGTCTCTGTCTCTGTCTCTGTCTCTGTCACTGTCACTGTCCCTGTCCCTGTCCCTGTCCCTGTCCCTGTCTCTGTCCCTGTCCCTGTCCCTGTCCCTACCTGAAATGGTTATCTGCTGGCTCTTGAACTGGATGTTGATGCTGGGGTTCTCGTCAGGCTCATGGTGCCTTTCAGGCTGGGAAGCTTCTGTGGGTTGATCTTGCCGACGTGACAAAACACAAAACATAGAGACACCAGCTGGTAACAATCACTGAATGCAGGTGAGCATCAAGCTACGTTGGGTCTACGGGGGTCTACAACAATCGATATACACGCCATCCTTCTGTCAGCCGTGTTCTAAGTGCCTTTGTGACTGGGTCAAAGGTGTATGTTCCCTGGGAGGGGTTGAGGTTGGCATTGAGGACACCCCGGGGTGCCCATGGTCTGTTTGGGTCCCGGGGTCAAGTCAAAACGCCCCTGCGAGCTCCCCCCCCCGGGAGGTGATGTTGTGCTTGACGTACAGAGGGCTTGCTACCAGGCTGAACATGAAAGAGGACAGAAAGAAACACACGGATGACGAGAGAATCCTTCAAACAGCCTGGATAGCGCGGCTTTAGATGAAACGCGTGGATCTACCGCAGACAGCTGGTAGAATCACTGACTCGTGAGAGCAGCCGGAGGTTTCCATCGGGCGGGGCGAAGGAGAGGATTCGCTTGAACCGGACACAAGGGTGGAAACTGACGTCATCCAGGAGTCGAGGATTCTGGGGAGGTCGAGGACCAGGATGGTTCGGGGCGAGTAAAATAGATCTGCTGGTTGCCATGGTGTCGTTTCTACTCTTAAAGTGTTTGGATGATAAGAACTTGACATAAAAAGAATCCAGATTAAATAAGATTATTTACGTATTGTTTGATCGGCGAGGGGGGGGGGGGGGGCGAGGGGAGGGGGGCGAGGGGAGGGCGGCGTTTCCAGGAAGACAAACATCAAGTCAACAAACATGTTTCTGCCACAAATAAATTGCTGATGTCAGCAAAATGGGTCATAACCAACAGCGTAATGATCATTTTGGTCCAGATGAACACCTGATTGATCGATTAGCGTCTATCTCCCCCACCACGGTCATGACCCTCGCCGAAGGGGAGGCGAGGGTCATGCATTGGGTCCGTTTGTCTGTCTGTCTGTTTGTCTGTCTGTCTGTTTGTCTGTTTGTTTGTCTGTTTGTTTGTTTGTCTGTTTGTTTGTTTGTCTGTTTGTTTGTCTGTTTGTCTGTCCGAGCGCATAACTCAAAAACTAGGAACCCAATCGACTTGAAATTCTTACACAAGCAAGGTTCTGTCCGTGGCTCGGTCCTCCCCGAGAATGGCGTTGATCCGGATCTGGATCCAGATTCTAGAATTATTTTTACATCTGGAATTGTGCCTGTGCTGTAAACTGCCACTTTAAGAGGGAGGGACACGAATGGCATGATGGGAAAAAGAGTCCAGAAGGAGTCTTGTAGTACGTTCCGGAGCAGCAAGCTAGAGCAGGTTTGGCCCCTCTGATCCGGAAGCCCTGTTTACTGACTCACAAGATCCAATAGTCTATTGGAGGCGGGGTCTGCAGTCTCTGATTGTCTTTCTAGTTGTTGCTGCATTTCACTCCGTCGGCGCGGTCAGCTGTCAAACAGCTGATTGCTTGCAGCATGGGCGCTGCCGAGGCCGGTGGGAGTTGTAGTTTTTCCACTAATGCAGAGGCAAGTAACAAAGCGCTGTCCGAACATTGTTACGTTAAATAAAATATGAATGAACTCGGAATATTTTAAAATCCACGTTGACCGTGAAGTAAAACAAATCGTTCTGGCTTTCACGCCAAATTAAACTACATTTCCCGTGAAAAGGGAAGAGCGTCTTCGCGGCGGTTGTTTCTTCTGATGACGTAATTACGCACGACCCTGTCGCGCTTTTCCTCGGACACTGACAATCAGCAGAGTCGCGACGTTCTCGGCCGCATCGACGACGAGCGAGGCCGGAGGACGCACAGCTGCTGTCGTTGGTCGCTCGGAGAGGGCTGCTGTCTCGACCAACCGGCCACGCGACCAACATGGCCGCGGACGGCTGCTGCTCCGCCCGATGATCGGCTCGCTCGGCCCGTGCAGCTAGCGAGCGTTAGCTAGCAGCTAAGCTACGCGGCAGCGACTCCGTTTTAAATGCTTCTCTTTTCGCAGCGTCGTTAATCTACTCCGCTCGCAGGACACCGGGAACATGTCGGAGCAGGGCCCGGAGGCCGCGCAGCACAACTCGGACAGGTGAGTCCAGGTGTGCGGCTAGCACACGTTTAAAGTCTAATCATCGTTTACTAAACGTGTCTTCCTGACCGGGTCGCGCTGGAGCTCATCCCAGCAGTCAACGGGCTAGAGGCGGGGCTACACCCTGGACAAGCCGCCAGTTCAGAATCAGAATCAGAATCAGAATCAGAATCAGAAGGTGTTTATTGTCAGTGAGGGTTCAGACTAGGAACGTTTCTCTGTGAAGTCGTGCTACATGTAACAGTAATGACTAAATACACAAACCATACAAGTATAGACACATCAACAGCAGCAGGAGTGGATACACAGATGTGTATTAGCAGCAGTAGAACTAGTGTAATCACGCAGTGCAAACAGAACAGTGCAAGTCGTGTCGTGTGTTCGGGTCTCATCGTGCGTTCGGGTCTCATCGTGTCGTGCGTTCGGGTCTCATCGTGTCGTGCGTTCGGGTCTCATCGTGCGTTCGGGTCTCATCGTGCGTTCGGGTCTCGTCGCGTGTTCGGGTCTCGTCGCGTGTTTGGGTCTCATCGTGTGTTCGGGTCTCATCGTGTGTTCGGGTCTTGTCGTGTCGTGTGTTCGGGTCTTGTCGTGTCGTGTGTTCGGGTCTCATCGTGTGTTTGGGTCTCATCGTGTGTTCGGGTCTTGTCGTGTCATGTGTTCGGGTCTCGTCGTGTCGTGTGTTCGGGGCTCGTCGTGTCGTGTGTTCGGGGCTCGTCGTGTCGTGTGTTCGGGTCTCGTGTCGTGTGTTCGGGGCTCGTCGTGTGTTCGGGGCTCGTCGTGTGTTCGGGTCTCGTCGTGTCGTGTGTTCGGGGCTCGTCGTGTGTTCGGGTCTCGTCGTGTCGTGTGTTCGGGGCTCGTCGTGTCGTGTGTTCGGGGCTCGTCGTGTGTTCGGGGCTCGTCGTGTCGTGTGTTCGGGTCTCGTCGTGTGTTCGGGTCTCGTCGTGTGTTCGGGTCTCGTCGTGTGTTCGGGTCTCGTCGTGTCGTGTGTTCGGGTCTCGTCGTGTCGTGTGTTCGGGTCTCGTCGTGTGTTCGGGGCTTGTCGTGTCGTGTGTTCGGGGCTCGTCGTGTCGTGTGTTCGGGGCTCGTCGTGTGTTCGGGGCTCGTCGTGTGTTCGGGTCTCGTCGTGTCGTGTGTTCGGGGCTCGTCGTGTGTTTGGGTCTCATCGTGTGTTCGGGTCTCGTCGTGTGTTCGGGTCTCGTCGTGTCATGTGTTCGGGTCTCGTCGTGTCGTGTGTTTGGGTCTCGTCGTGTGTTCGGGGCTCGTCGTGTCGTGTGTTCGGGTCTCGTCGTGTCGTGTGTTCGGGTCTCGTCGTGTCGTGTGTTCGGGTCTCGTCGTGTCGTGTGTTCGGGGCTCGTCGTGTCGTGTGTTCGGGTCTCGTCGTGTCGTGTGTTCGGGGCTCGTCGTGTCGTGTGTTCGGGGCTCGTCGTGTCGTGTGTTCGGGGCTCGTCGTGTCGTGTGTTCGGGTCTCGTCGTGTGTTCCGGTCTCGTCGTGTCGTGTGTTCGGGTCTCGTCGTGTCGTGTGTTCGGGGCTCGTCGTGTCGTGTGTTCGGGGCTCGTCGTGTCGTGTGTTTGGGTCTCGTCGTGTGTTTGGGTCTCGTCGTGTGTTCGGGTCTCGTCGTGTGTTCGGGGCTCGTCGTGTCGTGTGTTCGGGTCTCGTCGTGTGTTCGGGGCTCGTCGTGTCGTGTGTTTGGGTCTCGTCGTGTGTTTGGGTCTCGTCGTGTGTTTGGGTCTCGTCGTGTGTTCGGGTCTCGTCGTGTGTTCGGGTCTCGTCGTGTGTTCGGGGCTCGTCGTGTCGTGTGGAGTAAAATATTGATCGGATGCACCGTGTTCATGGACCCTAATAATATTGATCCGATCAGGACTTGTTCGTGTTCATGCATCACACTTTCAATCAGAATGAAATATTTTGACATGCGGAATTTATACCGGAAATAGTAGAAGAAGAAGCCGCAGCAACTTCCGTTGTAAACAAAAGATGGCTCCGCCCTTTCCTGCTCGAAACGTCGGCGCTATTTCTTGCGTTTTTCCCGTTTGCGCTGCTACTCTCCTCCTTTAATGTCTCCGGTAACGTGTTTGTCTCAGATATTGATCGGTTCTGTCTTTCGCTCGCTCTGCTTCAGCTAGCTTCCGGGAATAGCATTAGCGCGTTTAGCTGACGTCACAGATGTGCGCAGTAAAGGCGGGTTGTGCCGATAGGTCGGAATAAGAGCTTTCATGCACCCTGATCGGATCATCGATTGGTGTAAACCACCCCTCTCGATCGGGACAGAATCTTGATTGGGTCAGACTAATCCGATTCGGGTGTGTACATGCAGCGTTTTTATTCTGATCAGGCTTTTAACCTGATTAAATGTGTCCAGTGAGAAGTTACAAAGAGAAGAAACATCTGCAGAGTGAGACTTTAGGGGAGGAAGACGAGGGCGGGAAGAAAAAGTAACTTAAAGTAATAAGTAACTAGTTACTTTGGGCAGGGAGGAATACGCAAAGTACTTGCTTTTCCCAGCGAGTAGTGAGTAATGTACTACTGTCCCTCTAGGAGCTGCTGGGTGTGTTTCGCCACCGACGAGGACGACCGCGCCGCAGAGTGGGTGCGGCCCTGCCGCTGCCGGGGCTCCACCAAGTGGGTCCACCAGGCCTGCCTGCAGCGCTGGGTGGACGAGAAGCAGCGGGGCAACAGCATGGCGCGGGTGGCCTGCCCACAATGCAATGCAGAATACCTCATCGTCTTTCCCAAACTGGGTGGGTTCAGCGGGCGCTCGTTCTGCTTTCAGCGCCGCCCGGGCGGGGCGGGGCTGAGCGGGGCGGGGCTTACCTGATCGCCGGCGTCCGTCCGGTAGCAGGATATGAAACGTTCGCTAACGTTACCGTCAATGGAGATTCAAAATGTGTTCCTCACTATCGGTTGATTATTGATCAGTGTTTCTGGAATTTGAGACAGTCATGTAGGTGGGGGGGGGGGGGGGGTGATCCAGACTTTCATCTGGATCACATCCAGTAATAACATATTACATTTTAACATTAAACCCATTTATGGATTCAGGAATCAATTAAAGATACACATCAACTCTGATTCACTTTAACTCTTCATGTTGGTGTGTAAAGATACCAGAACAATCTAGAACCTTCTGGAGCTGATCCAGATCACCATGTGGACGCTGTAGATCCAGTTAGGAGGGGGGTGAGCTGCTTGGGGGAGGTCTGTGCTCCGAGTGCTCCTCTAGTTTATTTTATTTGTTAGCGTTTGTAGTTCTTTTAGTTAGTTGGTTGTATATTTGTCTACGACCTCCACTTCTGTAGACGGGAAGCTGGTGCCCAGCTAGCAGAGGCTGACTGCTGTACGGCCTTTGGCAAGTACTTATGGGTAACCTAAGTACTGCTGGTGGGCTTAGAGACAGTGGTGAGGACAGCCATGATGGACGGCTTAGAGACAGTGTCTCTGAGTAAAGGACAGGAGGCGGAGCTAGAAGTGGAGGAGATGAAGATGCTGAGGTTCTCCTTGGGAGGGACCAGGTTGGACAGGATTAGAAATGAGACAATAAGAGGGACAGTGAAGGTTAGACGCTTTGGAGACAAGGTCAGAGAGGACAGACTTTGATGGTTTGGACATGTCCAGAGGAGAGACAGGGACTATATCGGTAGAAGGATGCTGAGGATGGAACTGCAGGGAACAGGACTAGAGGACGACCCAGGAGAAAAGACATGGACGTAGTGAGGGAGGACATGAGAGTGGCTGGCGTTGGGGAGGACGATGCAAAGGACAGGACTAGAGGACGACCCAGGAGAAGAGACATGGACGTAGTGAGGGAGGACATGAGAGTGGCTGGTGTTGGGGAGGACGATGCAAAGGACAGGGTGAAGTGGAGAAGGTTGGGTTGCTGTGGCGACCCCTCAGGGGACAAGACGAAGCGTCTCCTCTTGACGGCTGGGTCCCCGATCGTATTTAGTTCTTTCCCTGACGGCCGTTATTGATAACGATGTGGACGGTATTGATCACCGTCACCGGGCGGGGCCTGGCGTGTTGCCTGGAGACGAGCTGCTCTGACTGTCTGTCCCCACCACCAGGTCCCGTCGTCTATGTGCTGGACCTGGCCGACCGGCTCATCTCTAAGGCCGGCCCCTTCGCCGCTGCCGGCGTCATGGTGGGTTCCATCTATTGGACGGCTGTCACCTACGGAGCAGTCACCGTCATGCAGGTAGGACCAGTGGCCCCGCCCAACAGGCTCTGGTAAAGGGTGTGTTGTAAACTAGCCTGAGCCCTGGATGAGTTGCTGGAGGTCAGAGGTCACGCCCTCATTTTAGGTGCAGCTGGGGAACAGCAGAGACTTCTGGGTCCGTTACCTGTCGGTGACATCACGGCAGGACCGTACACACACACGCACACACACACACACACACGCACGCACACGCTCACACACACACACACACGCACGCGAACGCACACACGCACGCACGCACGCACGCACGCACGCACACACACACGCACGCACGCACGCACACACACACGCACACACACACACACGCTCTCACACACACACGCACGCGAACGCGCACACACACACACACACACGCACGCGAACGCACACACACACACGCACGCACGCACGCACGCACGCACACACACACGCTCTCACACACACACGCACGCGAACGCGCACACGCACGCACGCGAACGCACACACACACACACACACACACGCACGCACGCGAACGCGCACACACACACACACACACGCACGCGAACGCACACACACACACACACGCACGCACGCACGCACGCACACACACACGCTCTCACACACACACGCACGCACACGCTCACACACACGCACGCACGCACACACACACGCACACACACACGCACACACACACGCTCACACGCACACGCACACACACACGCACACACACACACATGCACACACACACGCTCACACACACGCACACACACACGCTCACACACACACGCACGCACACACACATGCACACGCACACGCACACACGCACGCACTCGCACACACGCACGCACACACGCTCACACACACGCGCACACACACGCACACACGCACGCTCACACACACACACGCACGCACGCACGCACACACACACACACGCTCACACACACACTCTGTGGCTGATAATCAATAGGTGGTGGCTGCAGAGAGCTGGTCAAATGCATCAGAAGGATCAATACCCCCACTGCTCATACAAATACAAAAATATAAAACAAGATTCAAACACAAATAAATAAAAGCTCTCTGCTCTTATTTCTTTATTTCACAGCAACAAATGTTATTCAAATGAGGGGGCGGAGTTAAGTATTGGCCTATTGGCTTATTCCGGCTTGCTCTGGTGGGTTCTGTCGTTCCCTGCTCCACCTGTAGAGGGCCTTGCCATCGCTTCCTGTTCTGATCTGCTGTGACCCCGCCCCCTCTCCAGGTGGTGGGTCACAAGGAGGGGCTGGATGTCATGGAGCGGGCCGACCCCCTCTTCCTGCTCATTGGCCTGCCCACCATCCCCGTCATGCTGATCCTCGGGAAGATGGTCCGCTGGGAGGACTACGTCCTGCGTCTGTGGAGGAAGTACTCCAGCAAGCTGCAGACGCTCGGCAGCGTCTTCCCAGGTGAGGACGTCCACCAGGGACAGCGCGTCCTCGCGGGGTCCGCCGTGCAGCCACACGGCCGTCCACCAGGGACACACGGAGCCCATAATACTAGGAGACGTATTAGTCTCGAGTCCAAGCTGGCGTCCCCCACCGATCACATGGACAACGTGATCTGGTGGACGGAGAGGGAGCGTCTCCCTCTTGTGTCTCTGCTCGTTAGAGCGGCCGTCCTTTCAGGTACAAGTACACATCCGTGTTTCAGCTGGCTCCCGTCTTTGCAGGGCTCGGCTGTCCTGTCCCGCGTGTCCCGGCGGAGGCCAGCCCCCTCGCCGACCACGTGTCGGCCACGCGGATCCTGTGCGGCGCTCTGGTCTTCCCCACCATCGCCACCATCGTGGGGAAGCTCATGTTCAGCAGCGTCAACTCCAACCTCCAGAGGACCATCCTGGTGGGTGCAGGCTAAGCTCCTCCCACATGCGGCGTGGGGTCAGGACTCTCCAGGTGGAGGGAGTAATAACGTTGTTACGACTATCCGGTCGTACCGCTCAGAGACACACACGCACACACACACACGCTACTGACAATTTGTCCCCATGCAGACACGGGGAGAACGTACCAACACCACACAGACGTATTTGAACTCGGTACCTTGTTGCAGCGAGGCGACTGCGCCAACCACTGCGCCAGAGCTAATGGTTAGCTGTGTAATAACTATTAAATGATTATTACAACAAGTTGTGATCTCAATAATCACTTCAGTTCATCATGTTCACGTTTCTCTACTTCACAAAACTCCGGGTTCTCGTCTTTGGGTCCCGGGTTCTCGTCTTTGGGTCCCGGGTTCTCGTCTTTGGGTCCGGGGTCCTCGTCTTTGGGTCCGGGTTCTCGTCTTTGGGTCCGGGGTCCTCGTCTTTGGGTCCGGGGTTCTCGTCTTTGGGTCCTGGGTTCTCGTCTTTCGGTCCGGGGTTCTCGTCTTTGGGTCCCGGGTTCTCGTCTTTCGGTCCGGGGTCCTCGTCTTTAGGTCCGGGGTTCTCGTCTTTGGGTCCCGGGTTCTCGTCTTTGGGTCCGAGGTCCTCGTCTTTAGGTCCGGGGTTCTCGTCTTTGGGTCCTGGGTTCTCGTCTTTCGGTCCGGGGTCCTCGTTTTTGGGTCCGGGGTTCTCGTCTTTCGGTCCGTGGTTCTCGTCTTTGGGTCCCTGGTTCTCGTCTTTCGGTCTGGGGTTCTCGTTTTTGGGTCCTGGGTTCTCGTCTTTCGGTCCGGGGTTCTCGTCTTTGGGTCCCGGGTTCTCGTCTTTAGGTCCGGGGTTCTCGTCTTTGGGTCCGGGGTTCTCGTTTTTGGGTCCGGGGTTCTCGTTTTTGGGTCCGGGGTTCTCGTCTTTTGGTCCCGGGTTCTCGTCTTTGGGTCCGGGGTTCTCGTCTTTTGGTCCCGGGTTCTCGTCTTTTGGTCCGGGGTTCTCGTCTTTGGGTCCGGGGTTCTGGGTCTCTGTGTGGAAGCAGTGTTGAGGGCTTCGTTTTTAAAGCCCCTCCTTCCCTTGTCTTTCACCTGTAAGGTGCCTTGAGATGACTTCCTGGTGTGGTAGAAATGAAACGACTTGGAGTGGACTACATGGATCAGGGTGCCGGGGGCCACCGGGGGCCACCGGGGGCCACGTGAAGCTGTTCTGTTTCCTGGAGGGCTCAGACTGTGTTTATGGGTGTTGTGTGACGGTTGTGGGGGATCCGAACCCGTGCTGAAGCCCTCTTTGCTTTTCCAGGGAGGAATCGCTTTCGTTGCCATCAAGGGGGCGTTCAAGGTCTACTTCAAACAGCAGCAGTACTTGAGGCAAGCCCACCGCAAGATCCTCAACTTCCCCGAGCAGGAGGAGGCCTGAGGCGGTCCTGGACCTCGGGGGCGAGCCACGGCCCCCTCTGGAGGGGAGGAGGGACACCAGCGGTCGGACTTTACTTCCCCCAGCGAGGGTCCGGATGCTTCTGAGACGATGAAGACCTGGCGGTGGCGTGTCCGTCCCCATCGGACGCATCCCGCTGACTTGTTCCCGCTGACTTGTTCCTGTCACACAAGTCCCGCTTCGACCTGCTGCGGGTCAGGAAGGACGCCAGCAGGTCCGCGTAGAGACGAGTCCTTGTCCTCCGTGCCGCAGACCGGCCAACGTTGTTGTTGTTGTTTTGAACGGAATGTGTGTAAGATAATAAAATGTGGGTTCAGTTCCTTCCACATCAAAGAGCGGCGTGTTCCTGTGGAGGCTCCGCCTCCATGACCTCGGGGTGCTGGGACAGGAATGAGAGGAGGCGGGACCTGATGACATCACAGCTGGTGCCTGAATGAAGAATCAACTTGAACCGCTTCGTCCTTTGATGAAAGGCCTTCTGTGTGCGGCGCCAGAGGTTTGGGTTTAATGGTAATACTTAAGACAAATACTTCACGCGTATAATCTGAATCCATGCTAAGCTGGCTCTAACAATGCGTTGGTTTTATACAGACCTACTTGGTGGTGAAGCTACTGCTGACCACTGCTGCCCCCGGGGCAGCAGTATCTGCCCCGGGGTAGGTAGACATTTGTTTGTGTGCGTGTTTATGCTGATTGTGAACTTCTGATGCTCACTGTAGCACCCCCATGCCACCACAAGAAGGCGACATTTTGTCCCCGATGTGGCAAAAATAAAACTTTACACGAACGTTGACACCGTCGGTCACGCCCACTCGTCCGTCGCCTCGGATACTGTCCAATATGTCTTCTGTAAGTTGAGACATTTGATCTGTCTCCCATGATTCGGCTACGCTGAACACGTCAGTACTACCCATCAGTACTATCACTGTACAGTACTATCACCACACGTCAGTACTACCCATCAGTACTATCACTATACAGTACTATCACCACATGTCAGTACTACCCATCAGTGCTATCACCACATGTCAGTACTACCCATCAGTACTATCACTACACGTCAGTACTACACATCAGTACCAACACTACGCAGTACTATCACTACACAGTACTATCACTATGCAGTACTACCAATACACGTCAGTACTACCCATCACTACTAATCAAAAGCCCCCGGCGGAATCAAACCAGGGACCTTGTTGCTGTGGGAGGACGGTGGTGCCCCCTGGTGGTACCCACCTCAGGTGCTGCTTCTGGGGCTGGACAGGTGAACGGAAACCAGTCGGCCACTTCACCCAATGACGAGCCACATGTTCACCTTTTCAGCCTTTTAAACTCGTTTTGGAAATATCTAGTCTAGCGGATCTGGATCCACATCTTTAGAGGAGACATTAAAACTCTCTTTCCCATGTTTCTACTCGATTCTGGTGATTCTGGGTCCTGATCAACCTAAAACAGGTAAACAAAGCATCCAGTCAATCCTCCACAGCCTGGGTCAGTCTGGAAGAGATCCCTCTCACTGTGTGAGACAGACATGAGGGACGCTGTCCTGCAGCATCCGTTTGAGACAGACATGAGGGACGCTGTCCTGCAGCATCTGTGTGAGACAGAAATGAGGGATGCTGTCCTGCAGCATCTGTTTGAGACAGACATGAGGGACGCTGTCCTGCAGCATCTGTTTGAGACAGAAATGAGGGACGCTGTCCTGCAGCATCTGTTTGAGACAGAAATGAGGGACGCTGTCCTGCAGCATCTGTTTGAGACAGACACGAGGGACGCTGTCCTGCAGCATCTGTTTGAGACAGAAATGAGGGACGCTGTCCTGCAGCACCTGTTTGAGACAGAAATGAGGGACGCTGTCCTGCAGCATCTGTTTGAGACAGAAATGAGGGACGCTGTCCTGCAGCATCTGTTTGAGACAGACATGAGGGACGCTGTCCTGCAGCATCTGTTTGAGACAGAAATGAGGGACGCTGTCCTGCAGCATCTGTTAGAGACAGAAATGAGCGACGCTGTCCTGCAGCATCTGTTTGAGACAGAAAAGAGGGGCGCTGTCCTGCAGCATCTGTTTGAGACAGAAATGAGGGACGCTGTCCTGCAGCATCTGTGTGAGACAGAAATGAGGGATGCTGTCCTGCAGCATCTGTTTGAGACAGACATGAGGGACGCTGTCCTGCAGCATCTGTTTGAGACAGACATGAGGGACGCTGTCCTGCAGCATCTGTTTGAGACAGAAATGAGGGACGCTGTCCTGCAGCACCTGTTTGAGACAGAAATGAGGGACGCTGTCCTGCAGCATCTGTTTGAGACAGAAATGAGGGACGCTGTCCTGCAGCATCTGTTTGAGACAGACATGAGCGACGCTGTCCTGCAGCATCTGTTTGATACAGACATGAGGGACGCTGTCCTGCAGCATCTGTTTGAGACAGAAATGAGGGACGCTGTCCTGCAGCATCTGTGTGAGTCAGACATGAGGGACGCTGTCCTGCAGAATCTGTTTGATACAGAAATGAGGGACGCTGTCCTGCAGCATCTGTTTGAGACAGAAATGAGGGACGCTGTCCTGCAGCATCTGTGTGAGTCAGACATGAGGGACGCTGTCCTGCAGAATCTGTTTGATACAGAAATGAGGGACGCTGTCCTGCAGCATCTGTTTGAGACAGAAATGAGGGACGCTGTCCTGCAGCATCTGTTTGAGACAGAAATGAGGGACGCTGTCCCGCAGCATCTGTTTGAGACAGAAATGAGGGACGCTGTCCTGGAGCATCTGTTTGAGACAGAAATGAGGGACGCTGTCCTGCAGCATCTGTTTGAGACAGAAATGAGGGACGCTGTCCTGCAGCATCTGTTTGAGACAGAAATGAGGGACGCTGTCCTGCAGAATCTGTTTGAGACAGACATGAGGGACGCTGTCCTGCAGCATGTTTGAGACAAAAATGAGGGACGCTGTCCTGCAGCATCTGTTTGAGACAGAAATGAGGGACGCTGTCCTGCAGCATCTGTTTGAGACAGAAAGGAGGGACGCTGTCCTGCAGCATCTGTTTGAGACAGAAATGAGGGACGCTGTCCTGCAGCATCTGTTTGAGACAGAAATGAGGGACGCTGTCCTGCAGCATCTGTTTGACCAAAGACCGTCCCAGATATTTCATATCAGCATCTGTTAACTTGTGGAAAAAGAGTCGACGATGGCCGAGTCATCAGAGGACTCCTGAAGACGGCAGACGGGGGCGAATAGGAAGGGAGCGAGAACAGTTCCCTGAGGTGTCCCAGTATTCCTGATCACCTTAAACATTGTTGCTTGGAGCTAAAGGCTGGCAGGAATGAGACGTCGACGGCAGACTGATAAAAGCGTTTATTTCAATCGATCACTGGTGATCAAACAGCATCAGGCACCCTGAGACGTCTGCAAAACGCGGTACTAATAAAACTCCCCCGCCACCCAAACGAGCCCCTCCAAGGGTCCCCCGAACCGCACGTGGACCTGCTACTGAACCCGGTCCAGCACGCAGGGAGGGGGAGACCAGGGTCCGGTCTCTGTTGCTGCCGCGCCGGGTCTACGGTCCTCATCACACACACTCAGATGAACGTCTTCCTGCCGGGGGGGGGCGTGGTCGGTTGGGGCGCCGCCCACCCCGCCGTGCTCACAGCTTGGCCGCCATGCAGTTGATGTGAGGTTTGACCAGAGGGAAGAGAGGCAGGCTCCTCTTGAACTCGGTCATATCCTGGATCAACGTGGGCTGCAACAAGACCAGAGCGGCAGTCAGGCGGATCTCGTACCAACGCCACATGCTGTTTCCATGGCAACCATTAGCCGTGCGCCGTCAGGGTCCGTTTGTGGTTCGGTTTTCAGCAGGACCCTGGTTTTATTAGTAGCACCAATAGGAGCAGGTCTACAGAGACCCAACAGTACAGAACCAGATCCTTACCGGAGGCAGGGGGGGGGCGGGGGCCAAGGTGACATCATTCTGGGCGGGAAACTCCCCCACAACTGGACCTGGTAAACAAAGAGCCTCGTTCATGCTAACTGATGCTACATGAGTTAGCCCAGGACTCGGGGCGTGGCCAGTCAGACAGATCAAAGGGAAAAACACGGAGGAAAGTGGCCTCAGAGAACCGAACCACCACGAGGACGGGACACTCACAGGCGTCCGTCTCTCTGGACAGGACGTGCACAGACACCTTGTGCCTCTTCGGGGCGCCGACCATCAGTCGATCCTGCAGGGACAGACGCATTCA